>NW_028325645.1:0-9193 GCF_027475165.1 Benincasa hispida
CAATCTTTCTGCGAAGGCTTTTCTACCTTCTCAATTATCAACTTAATTTCTCTATTGGACACTTCAGCCTGACCATTCATTTGTGGATGGTATGCAGTGGCCACCTGATGGAGGATATTGTATTTGCACAGCAGCTCCTTTATATTGTGGCTGACAAAGTGTGATCCTTCATCACTTATGATGGCACGGAGAGTGCCAAAACAAGTGAAAATATTTTTCTTGAGGAACTGGGAGACTACTGTCGCATCACTTGTAGCACATGCTATTACCTCTACCCACTTGGAGACGTAATCGACGGCCAATAAGATATAATGCTTGCCATGCGAAGGAGGGAATGGTCCCATGAAATCAATCCCCGAGACGTCAAAGAATTCAAGCTCCAAGATAGTGTTCATTGTCATTGCATTCTTCCATGTAATTCTGATAATTCCTGCTATGGCGTAGTGGAAATGTTCGCTCTGCTCCACGATCAATCTTTCAGAATTGTACAACAGAAAGCTGTACACTTGTCATAATCGCCCGCGAATGCGTTGCTCTTCACATCTTCGATCGATCGCCGCATGTGGTGTAGTTGTTTTGATTATCGCATGCGGTGGATATGCGTTGATCGCTAGAATCCATGATCGATCGTCGCAGTGCCGCCATTGTGTTGATCTTTCTTCGTTCTTGATTGATTGGCGCATGTGGAGTAGATGCGTTTTACATTTTTTCCTCGAGCAATTAATGCATGCGGTGACCTATTTCCTACAAAACAAAGACTTGGACATTCCATTTCGCCATCACAATGGGGTTAGTAGGTGTGTTTGCGATACTTTATAATTTTCGTATTTCTCAGCCAATTCTTATACTATCGACACAACTTTTCCTTCTTTTTGCCGCATAATCTAAATAAAACAGCATAAATAACTTATATTTCTACAATTTATCACACCCCAAAATTTAGATATATGCTTTTCCTTAAGCATATCTTCAACTAAGGCAATTCCGCTCAATTCCCATCCTAACTTTGCGTCGATCGGCTACTCCGAATGCTCCGCCTCTACAAAATTACTCAACAATGCAAGTCCCTTCTATCCTTTAACAATTCATCAACATGCTCTACTTTATTCTTGTCTACAACAAACGTCTACCCAAAATTCCCTTCCAGTTTTGAGAAGAATGTTTACCTCTTCTTGCAAAAACAACGAAGTGTGTCTTTATGCGGTGGCCTGGTTTGCGTCATCTTATTAGAGAATGTTGATCATGGTTACACCCTTCATTTTTTCTTGCTCCCACAGGTGTCATACGAGCATCCAACTTCGGTTGTGTACCAATCCAACTTCAACTCTTGATTTTCAGCCAAGTTTTACTTTTGCTGGTCAGAGGAGTTGTCTCTTTTATCCTTATTTTCTCTCTCTCTTTTTTTTTCATAGTGCGTCGTTCTTGGAAACCTACCTTCGTTTTGACTTGCTCCCATGGGTGACATGCGAACATCCAACTACGAGCAGGTTCCTTTCACGACTTAACTCTTATCAGGTTGGGATTTTTCCCTTGCGCTGACATTGGAGTTTTTATGTTTTTTTTTTTTTTTTTGATAATAATGAATGCATTTGCCTGATATTGTTACATCCGCTTGATCGCATCTGCTCAGACCTTCCCCACCCCCAAATTTAGAGATGTGCAAGGTTCTCATTGCGTTTTTTTGGACAGAAAAGACAAAACACTTGGTCAAAATTTTTAAAAGAAGGTTTGAGCAGATTCTTGAAATAGAAAAGGTAAAGTAGAGCTACTGCGATGAATTGTCTAAGTGATAGTCAGAAAGTGCAATGTATAAGAAATATTGCTATAGATATGCATACTACTCATCATGGCAGCGTAATTGATAACGCAAAATAAAGACAAGAATTACCGTAATAAGTGACAAAGGATGATAAGTAAAGAGGCTAACGCATACGGAACGAATAATTACTCAGTTGTATAAAATTTGACCAAGTATACAAATAATTACAAACATCGCAACACAAAATTTTAGCATGTACAAAAAAACTTCAAGGTATAGCTTCTATATACAAAATAAAAAATATAATGAAAGAATGGCTGCAAAGAAAAATTACAGAATTTCGGAGAAGGTGGCACACCCCCAAATTTAGAGTTACAGCGGGGGATCTTGAGGAGGCTATTGCGGAGGAACTCGAGGGGCATCTTGAAACTGCAGAGGTTGCTGTAGATGGGGAGGCACCATGGGACCATGTAAGTATGCTGTTAAAAAGTTGAAGTATTCATGGTTGCGCTCTGCCATCTGTCTTTGGTTCAGGTGGATGGTGAAGATATTGCATTGAATATTAATCAACACATGTCGCGTCATTGCATGACTGTGTTGCAACTCTGTGTTGCTCTCTTGTAACTACGTTATTGCCTGGCAGAAGAAGTTTTGTTGTTAAGAGAGAAGGGACCACATTTCTGCTAGGTCAGCAGCAAGGGTTGCGATGGTGGGATGTGCCTGCAATGTTTCACCAACAACGGTTTGAGGTTGAGCGGAAGTGCCTTCTCCCAAACCGTGTGGATCACCAACATGCGGTGGTGGAGGTGAAAAGTGAGGTGGAGATGGATGTGGGGGGGAGATGCTGCTGGGGATGCGGTGGTTGAATCAGGAGCAAGAAGAAGATTAGTGAAGTGTTCCGGAAAGGGGGAAAGGGGTTCCATTTGAGGGCTCGGTGGGCAAATGATTAAAGGTAAGGGGTCTAAGGGTATTTGGGTTTGATCTTGCGGTGATTGATCTATTACTTTTTCCTTTCCTTTATCATTTTTGCACTGCTTCTTTGGCTTGGGTTGTTGCGGCGCATTCAGATCTATGAGAGGCTGTTTGGGTGGAAGCTCAGGGTAATGAAGGGAATCCTTGAGAAGCATTCTCAGGATCCTTGTATGAATGAGGCCATGGACTTTAGGCATGGGCTCCTCGTCAATGCCTACGCCCACAGAGAGGCACAAGCTTCAAATCGTCCATGGAAAGAAGTATTGGCCTCTCACACGGCCAACAAAACCTCGAATTTGCGTCGCAATCAATTGGCCTACATCAATCGGAATGCCACACGCTATACAATATGCGACCATCACTCGATCCCTTGAAATCGTCTTATCATGCATTGTTGGAATGAGTTTCCATTTCACTAAGTATACCTAAAGTCGTGCCTCTAGGAGCAACTTGTTAGAAGGATCTTAATGCCTGTTAAAAATACCGACCACTGGGTGCCTTGTTGCGTTAATACTTTCAGCGCATCCTCTATGTGTACTTCATCAGGGTCATCAATTATCTTTTTACCCGGTGCTTCCGGGATGTTCTTCATCTTATATAGCTTGTTGATGTCCCTTGCGCTGAATGGCACTACCCTTCCTTATATGACTACCACATCTTCGGTGCCATGGAGCCGGCCATTATAAAAGGCCCTCACTACCGTAGGAATAATTATGGATGGGCATTGGCAGAAAGTCTCCCACCCATGCTCCAGCACAACACTTGTAATTAGATCTAGTAGTGGCGTTAACACAGGGAAGAAACCCATCTCCATCATCATATCATCATTCTCTTTCTTTGTTGATGGGCGCCTCCTGGTCGACGCAAGCTCACTGCTCTCAACTTTGGCTTTGCCCTTATCTTGAGTGGATGCAAGGCAGGATTGTTGTCTTTGTTTGCGTTCCCTTACCTTGCGTTGCTCTTCTTGTTCCCTTTTCCATTCTGCAACTTCTTTTCTTTTATTCTCTCTAATGCGCTGCACATTGGCCTTGCGCCGTTTTTCCTTCTCCTTCTTCTTCTTCTTTTCTTCTTCTTCTTCTTCTCTCATCTCTTTCTCAAACTACTCCGAGGCAAGCAATATGTGTTGCTTATCCTCGAGCCTTATTCTTTCTTCTTCTTCTGCCCTTGCGTTGTCATGGTGCACGTTCTCATCGTGCAGTTTTCTGGCCAAATCGCCTGATACGATGATTTGGCGCACTCGTGAAATTTTTTCTTGTTTCTCCTCTTCTTTTCCTCTTCTTCTCTCCTTCTCCTCTACTATGCGTTGCAAAAATAATCGGTCACTTGTTGACCCTTGCAGTGCATTCTCCTTGCGACGCCACATCAGAGGGGTAATGTCTAGATCTTCTCTATCCTTAGTCGCAACCATTCTTATATTCGTTGATGACACTTGAGGTTGCTCTGATGTGTGGGCTTGCGATGACACCCCCTCTTCCACCCTTTCGGTGGTGGATTTTCCATCGAAATCTGGCCTTTCTGCCCTCTTCCTCTTCTCTTCCTTCTTCAGACATTTCTATTGTTGCCTGCGCTGTCTCTTCTCACTCGACTTCTTTTCTTTCTTCTCCTTCTTTGGTTGGGTAGCTTCATCTCTTTCTACCCGTTTTTCTTTGCTTTTTCTTTTCTTCTTCCCTTCAGCCATCTCCGGCTGCTTCTTCGCTCCTACCTCCTCCAAAACGACCCTGATGGGTCCCTCAATGGAGTCTGTTGGAACAGTCTCCTTAGGATCCGCAATGGCTAGGGCCCTTCTCTGCGAACCTTCTACCATCTCCTCCTTCGAAGGCAGGGGCTGATTTGCAATTCTGACTTCAGGTAGCCCCCCCTCTCTCTCCATGTTGCTTAAAATGCTCCCAAATACCTCTTTGTCATCTCTTCTCTTTAGTTCACTTTCTGATGACGGTACTGGGAGCGCTACCTCGGGTCTTGTGTGTAAACGAAAAATGTGAATCTATAAACTACAAGTCCATAAACTTGTAACGAAAATTTTAAGTAATACAATGATGCATGCAAGGTTGAATGAATGATTACTTTATTATCTGTATGCAATACTACTTCTAGATATGCGTTATTATGAGAATCTAGTAGTATACTATGCATTGTCACAAGTTTCCTTGCGTTGGAACCAAGTATAATTCCACCACAAGTTCCTCGGAGTGATCCGAGGTCAAACACAGTGACTATTTGAGGTTATTGCATTATGTTTGTGATATATGCAACCAAGGGTTTTTCAATTATAAAAAGGTTGTGTGTATAGGTAATTGAAAATACGATAAAGTAAAGGTAAGCGATAAAATGCGATAATAAAGTAAATTGCAATAAAGGTAAAGTGCGGTAAAATAAACCCAAGCTATGATGATACAAGATACAGGTTAAATTGCGATAAAGGTAAAGTGAGGTTGAGACTGACTGTGAAGAATATACAAAGATCGTGTTATGCGATGGCAAGTCTTATGTGTGAAACAGAAAGAGAAAAGATAATTAGTACAAACATCACAAGTTCTTTAATTGTGTTAAAGGCTTAAATACAGTTCCGCTTTTCCCTTGACGTACACCTCTCGGTGATCGTCCACGCTCCCACATTTCTGTGGTGAAACAGGGAATCAACTCTCTTTCAATAGCCTCGTATCAATTACCCCGTGTCAAGTATATCCTCTCTAAATTCTATGGGGGTATTTATAGGTGAAAAGCTTTGACTCTCTGACTTGTGGTCCCCACTGTGTTGTTATGGAAATTTTAAAGATGGAGGAATAAATATTCCTTCTGTTATGCAATCAGACCATCAAATCTACACAACGGTTAGTTGTACATGCGTCGCAATCCTCTGCCTTTGCTTTGCTCATTGCATCTTTCGATCGTGTATCCGCATGCGATGTTTTTATTACCGCATGTGGTTGAAAATTAGCTCTGGATCAACTGTTGCATTGCACCGTCATTGCGTTAATCGTCTCTTCATTGTTGATTGACGGGCACAATGTGACAAAGATGCGTTGTTCAATTTGTCGTTGAGCCTTGATCACAAGCGGTAACTTGGTTTCCTGCAAAACATAGTAGAAATATCCTCTTCTATCATCTTAATGATGTTAGTGGGTATCTTTGCGATAATTTATAATTATTGTATTTCTGAGCTAATTTTCATACAATTAACGCATATTTTCTCTCTTTTGGCCGCAATATCTGAATAAGACAGTATAAATAACTTGTATTTCTACAAGTTATCACACCCCCAAATTTAGATATATGTTTGTCCTCAAGCATATCTTCGACTAAGGCAATAATGCTCAATTGCTATCCTATATTTTGTGTCGATTGGTTGCTCCGAATGTTACACTTAAGCACATTACTTGACAACGCAATTTCCTCCCATCCTTGCTAATTCTTAACAAAGCCCTACTTTATTCCTCTACATAACAAATTTCTACTAAAAAATGTTTTTCTAGTTTTAAAAATAGAATGTTTACCTCTTCTTTGTCAAAACAACTCGAAGTATCTATATGCGGTGGTCAAAATTTGCATAATTTATTTAGAGACTGTTGGTCATGGTTATACTCTTCGTTTTAGCTTGTTCCCACGGGTGTCATGCGAACATCCAACTACGGTTATGTGCCAATTTCCAATTTTAACTCATGATAATCAGAGGAGTTGTCTCTTGCATTTTTTTTTCTTTTTCATATTGTGTTGTTCTTGGAAATCCACCTTCATTTTGGCTTGTTCTCACAGGTGTCATGCGAACATCCAACTACGAGCAGGTTCCTTTCACAACTAACTCTTATCAGGTTGGGATTATTTTTTAGGTTTTCCCTTGCGCTAACATTGGAGCTTTGTATGTAAATTTATTATTATTATTTTTTTTTTTATAATTTTTTTTAAACAGAAAATGAATGCATTTTCTTAATGACCACATATTCTTGATCTTATCTGTTCAAACCTTCCCCACCCCTAAATTTAGAGATGCGCAAGATTCTCATTGCGTTGTTTGGATAGACTAGACAAACAATTAGAAAAAAAAAAGTTCAAAAAGAAGGTTTGAGCAGAACTTTGAGAGATAAACGGTAAAGCACTACTAAGCTAAGAATTAACTAAGTGTTAGTCAGAATTTACACAGTATGGGAAATGTTTCTAAGTATAAACATATTATACATCATGGCAGCGCAATGAATAACACAAAAATAAAAAGATTCAGAACATCGCAAATATTGACAAAGGATGATAAGAAAAAAAAGGCACATGCAAATGGAGTGAATATATACTCAATTGTATTGAATATTAACAAAGTATACAAATAATTAAAAATTAATGCAATACCAAAAATTGTCGCCTGTACAAAGAATCAAAGAATTTCGTTAACTTAGAAGAATAATGAATTGAATAACAAAATAATGAATGGCCGCAAAAAAAATGTAAAGATCATTGCTGAGGAGCAGGAGGATCTGGAGGAGGGTTTTGAGGTGGAACTAAGGGAGCTTCTTCAAAATTCAGTTGCTGCCTGAGATGCAGAGGCACCATGGGACCATGAAGATATGTTGTGAGAAAATTGAAGTACTCATGGTTTCGCTCCACAATCTATCTTTGATGGCGATGGACCTTATAAATATTGCGCTGAATATTGATCAACGCCTCCCTTGATGCGGTAGCACTGCGCTGTATATCATCAATTTGCTCTATTACCACCTCAAATCTTTGGTTGAAGAAGTCTTGTTATTGAGCAAAGAGTTGCTGCTATTGGGAAAAGAGGGACCGCATTTCAGCTAACTTAGCAGCCAAGGAGGGGATGGAAGGTTGTGCCTGCAATGTCTTGCCAGCATCATTTTGGGGTTGGACAGAGGTGCCTTCACCCAAATCGTGTGGGTCATCAATATGCAGCGGTGGAATGGAATGTTGCGGTGATGATGCTGCAGGTGAGTGGACTGGTGGGTATGCGGTTGGTGAATTTGGAGTAAGTAGAAGGTTGGTGAAGTGCTCATGGAGTGGAGAAGAAGGTTATGTGGGTGGGCTCGAAATGCCTGGAGGGCGGATTACTAAGGGTAAAGGGTCCAAAAGTTCTGTTACTTGCGATGGTAATTCTTGGACCTTTTCTTTTCCATTATCATTTCAACGTTGTCTCTTTGGCCTGGGTTCCTGCGGCACATTAAGATCGATTGTGGGCCTCTTTAAAGGTAACTCTAGGCAATGTGGGGAGTCTTTGAGGAGCAACCTCAGGATTTTGACATTGATGAGGCCGTGAACTTCTTGCATGGGTTCTTCCATAATGCCTACCCCCATTGACAGGCACAGACTTGAGATAGTCCATGGAAAGAAGTATTGTCCTCTAATGTGCCTGACAAAGCCTCGAATTTGACTTGCGATCAACCGACCCACATCGATTGGAATGCCGCGCGCAATGAAATATGCGGCCAGAACTCAATCCCTTTAAATTTTCTTGTCATGGGAAGTTGGGATCAGTCACTTTTTAACCAGATAAACCCAAAGCCTTGCCTTCGGAAGTAGAGTCTTGGATGCCAGGGTCTTGATGCCTTTTAAAGAAATCGACCACTTCGTGCCTGGTTGCGTTAATACTCGCAGCGCATCTTCCATCTGCTGTCCCGTGGGATCATCAATGATTTTATTACCTGGTGCATCTGGGTTATCCTTCATTTGGTATAGTTCATTAACGTCCTTTGCGCTGAAAGACACCACTCACCCTTTTATGGTCACCACATCCTTGGTGCCATGTAGCCGTCCATGGTAGAAGTCACGCACTACCTTTGGAACCACAATGGCTGGGCACTAGCAAAATGTGTCCCAACCATGCTCCACGATCACACTTGTGACGAGATCTGGTAGTGGCGTTGGCACAGGGTAAAAGCCCATCTCCATCAAGAAGTCGTCATTTTCTTTCTTTCTTGATGGACGTGCCTTTGCCAATGCGGGCTTGCTGCTTTTCCCTTTCCTTTGGCCAACACAAGACGGGATTGTTGCATTTGTTTTCTTTCCCATTCCTTTTGTTGTTCCTTCTTCTCTCGCTCGGCAAATTCCTTGCCCTTCTTCTTATTTAAGCGCTGCCTATTGGCTTCGTGCTTCTTCTCCTACTCTTCTCTCATTCTCCTATTTTCTTCTGCCTTCTTTTTCTTCTCTTCTTCTTCCTCATCCCTCTTTTCTCTTTCAAATTCTTCCACAAACTGATCAGAGGCCAATAAAAGGCGTTGTTCCTCTTCGATCCCCCTTATTTCTTAAAGCCTTGAGATCTCGTTATTGTGGCAAACTTCCTCATCATGCAGTCCTCTTTTTCTATCACCTTCGGCAGTGATGAGTTTCACCCATTCCATTTTCTCTTGTCTTTCCTCCTCTTCCTTTCTCCTCTTTTCTTTTTCCTTTAATGCGATGATCAATATTTGAGGGTCAACAGTAGACCCTTGCAGCGTATTCTCCTTGCGACGCCGTATCAGAGGG
>NW_028325646.1:0-55230 GCF_027475165.1 Benincasa hispida
TCGTGAACTGACAAGTTTACAATTACATTATAGCTCCGAAAACTAATGAGTTCGCAATTATGTTATAGATCTATGGACCGATGAGTTCACACCATATTACAGCTCCATGTTAGGACAGGTTAAAACATTCACTAGACGACCACTTGAGTGGTTAATTAATGAAACATGAAAACCGCTTCCGCTGAGTGTATGTTTTCCAGTTGTTTGAATGTTTTGAACTTGTTGTTAGACAAAAAATTTAATAATTTGATGTTATTTTTTTTATTTTTCTTAGTTGTGTTTAGAGATTCGGTTTTTTATCTACTTGTTTATTTTACAGATTTAATAAATTGATTTGAAATAGTTATCTCTGTTTCAATAAATATTTTACTTTATTGATCAGAATGTTTCGAATGTAAATATGCATGTAAGAGTAACGACTCTTGTCAGAGTGAAATGTCGGGTCATTACACTAATGTTTTCATAAAAAATATCAGAAAAAAAAAAAAAAGTTAGGGCGAGGTAATAATAACCCTTTTTTTTATCTTTTTAATTAAAAAAAAAACTGTCAACTTTTTTTTGATATTGTTAAGTAAATACATAGATATACTAGGGATATAAATGAAAAGAAATTTCTTCATCTCAACTACAAATATCCAATTAGTCATTTTTGCAAATACTTCAATAGTTTAGGTATTTTTCATTAGCAAATTTTTTGTTGTTACTATACATCACAATTTTTCTTAAAGGTACTTGTACATTAATTTTAGTAACATTTTAACCTCTAAACTTTAATATCTAATAATTTAGACAATGTACTTTCAAAAATCCAAATTTAATCCATGATTTGTTCTTCGACCAAGATGTTGAAGATTTGAATTCTCTACCTAGTGATAAGGAAATAAATGACAATGACAAGAGCTAGAGTTAAAAGTCTTGTTGAAGTATTAAATGTTTACATCCAAAGTAAGTTTCCAAATTATGGCGAAGAGTTGTAATCTTTTAGGTTTAAGGCCACCTAAGAGATGTTGTGAAAATGAAAATCCAAATTCATCCGCATCCTTAATGCCTTATGTACCGACTTAATTTCATGTATTTACATTTATAAACGTCCATGTATGGAGTTGAAGAGTTTTTTGTTGGACCTCGATTATATAGGTGAGAGGTTGTGTTCTTTCATAGTGACATTTCATTTAGTTTAAATTGTTTTGTATTTTTCACATTTGAAGTAGAATTGAAATTAGAATGATTTTATTATAGAGTTTAATTTCTCAAGCTTTTGTGTTTCTTTTGTATTCTTATGTTTAAAATGCCTAAAACTTTCAATCTAGTTTGATCGGGAGACTTCCAAATCTTAAAGATAAATAAGTCCTCCTTTCTTTTTTATCTTTGATCAAACTTTCCAAGCCAAATTTATTTAACATTCTTGGGATTGATTATCAATTCATTATTCAGGGTTATTCTTATTATTGTTTTAGGGATCACCTCGAATAAACGAAGTTCTAAAAAATAATTGAGACAGTTCAGTCATGTATCTACGACTAAAAGGTTAGAACTTCAAGAGTTTAAATACTATTTTGGTCCTTATATTTTTACTTTTGTTCATCTTAATCCTTGTACTTTTAAAATGTTTATTTTGGTTTTTATACTTTCAACTTTGTTTCATTTTGGTCCCTGGACTTTTAAAATGTTCACTTTGGTCTTTATGCTTTCAAATTTTGTTCTTTTTTATCCTTAAACTTCTAAAAAGTAACCATTTTCACCCGGACAAATAAAATAAAAATGGAAATGAAGACACTAAAATGGTCACTTTTTAAAATACCAAAACAAATATTTTGAAAGCACCAAAATGAATCAAGGTTGAAAGCATATAGAATAAAATAAATGAGCACTAAAAGTACAAAAAGCAAAATAATATTTAAACCAAATTTCAAATTACCCTTTCAAACTATTAAAAGAAATGGCAAAATAGTCAATGATGCGAATAATCTAAAGTCCAAATTCAAGGAATTTTCTTCCCCTTTCCTGGAAGAGCTATACATTTCGGCCCAAAAGGCCCAAAATTTGTGGGGATGTTTGGTTTCTTGCTTGGATAAACCAGTTCTTTTGTTTCTTTCTAATTTTTTTTTTTTTAATTGAGACTTTAGTTTTTCTTTCCTTTCCTTTCCTTTTTTTCTTTTTACTTTTTATAATGTGCTTTTGAAATCTAAATTTTAAATACTATAAGAAGTTTTTTTTTCCTTTTTTAAAAGATGGCTATGAAATTATATTAGAAGGTAATGAGCATGTTTTTAATTGTATTTAATGAGCATGTATTTAATTGTATTTAATGAGCATGTTTTTAGAAAAAAAAATGTTATAAGTATTTCCTATTTTTTAGGCGAGTTTAGATTGTATTTCTTTATCTTTCACTTATAGTTTTTGTGGTTATAATTTGTTTGTGTCTTGATCTGAGACTATAAGGTTCTCTCCTCTTTATTGTAATACGATATAAAATCATAGTCTCGTACGTATAATTATTGATAAACTTTCATCAATATTAATTACATAGTCGACATTGCAACATTTAAAAGCAAATTAAAAAACACATTTTGTTAGTGCATTTTTATTTGTGTATATGATTTCAAAAGTGTAATCGTTGAGTCTTCAATGTTGATTTTTTTTTTTTTTTTTTTTTTTTTTTTTTTTTTTTTTACAATCTAGTTCGGCAAATGGCTAAATTACAAGTTCCTTCAACTTCGTTCATTTACTCATAATTCATGTAAAAATTGTTTTAAATAAAAACTTTTCTTTTAGAGGTTGGAGGTTTAGATCCTATATATACATTAATTATACTAAAAACTGCACTGGCAAGAAAATCATACAATGCCAACAAGAGCGTAACTCAACTTGCATAATGTTCATATTATCAACCTCGTGGTTCGAGGTTCGCTTCCCCCACCTGCACTATAATTACAATACCTATTCAAAAAAAAAAAAAAAAAAATCATACAACAACAATCAAAATGTTAATACCTAAAATATAATTGAAGCAAAGATGCAAACTCTACTTAAATTATATTCTATTTTTATTTTTGGGTATAATAAAGATTAAATTAAAGTTTAACTATCTAAACTTTTATTTTATATATATATTTAGTTCCTTAACTTTAAAAAGTCGTCTAGTTCAATGGGTTCCTAAATAAACTTTAAAAAATGTCTAATACATTCCTTTTTAATTTATGTCCAATTACTTTTATTTTTGTTCTTTTTAAATTAACTAATATAAAATTATATTTATATTTAATAGACTCTAAACTATCAATTTTTGTGTCTACTATATCTGTAAATTTTAAAAAGGATCGAATAAATCGGGAACTATTACAATGGATTGGGTTCACTATTTTGAAAGTGTTGTGTGTATTAACACACCCAAACAAACTTGTGTTTAATTGAAAAGTTTTGTAAACTCATATCTAATGGAAATTTTATAATAAATAATTAAATTAATTTTTATTTAAAACAAGTAAATTTAGTTAAACTGAAAAATAATAAAATAAATTCATTGACCGATATGTTGCCCTTGACTAAACTCAACTCAAAAACTATTTACACTTATCATAAACTTCATGTTTTAGAG
Source organism: Benincasa hispida (assembly GCF_027475165.1). Taxonomy (NCBI): domain Eukaryota; kingdom Viridiplantae; phylum Streptophyta; class Magnoliopsida; order Cucurbitales; family Cucurbitaceae; genus Benincasa; species Benincasa hispida. The sequence goes on from NW_028325646.1 coordinate 3,599, forward strand.
CCATTATGATAATAAATTTAAACAGAGAGATAATTTTGATGTATTTTCTTCACGCTGATGAATATTATAAGAATCAACTAGAGTGTGTTTGTAATATATTTTCACGTGTTTAATTTAAAAAATAAGTCATTTTGAAAAAAATTAAATGTTTGATAAATATTTAAAATAACTTTTTAAATGTTTTTTTAATAAATATTCACGACGGATGTTTAAATAAAAATAAGTCTTTAAAAAAACCATTTTCCACAAGCAAACGGACCCTACATAACTAACTAAATATTTATTTTATAAAGTAGTTCTTCAAACATAGTTTATATTAACAATAGTAATAAAAATAAATTATTCATAACATACTAGTTATTAATTTATAAGGAAAAATTTATAATATTTTAAATTTTTTTTATTAACATTCAAATGATCAAAAATAAAATATTATGATCAAATTTTTTTTATTAACATGCAAATGTCCACTTTTTTAAAAATATATATTTATAAATAAATAAATAATATCGATAATAAAGCCCATCTTGTTGCTTCATCTGTAAAAAAACAGAGCACTTCACAGCTGGACACTTGAAGGGCACGACTGCGACACGTTTAAGACAATGGACCTGCAAAATTAAAATGAAAAAACAATGAAACTGCCATTTTTAAGCCCAAAGGCTTATAATATCAGCCCAACCCAAAACTTGTGCCCATCATATTGGGACGACCATTTCTCTCGACCGGTCGCACTCAAATTGATGTGCACAAAGGGGAAATCATAATGAATATCAATCGGGAAAAGTTTTGGATTAAGGCAATCAATATTCTGGAAGAACGAGAAAAGAAGAAAAAGCCACCGTGGACGTGAAAGGCTCAACTTGGAATAAGCAGTCCCTGAGCTACTATGTGACTCAACCTCATAAGGGACACAATCCTTAGGAAAATCCTTTTTCTGCATCAATACTTCATGAACTTTCATCATGAAATATTTCTAGAAGTTAGTGGTCTACTAGCTTTCTTTCAAACTGACCTTTTACCAAACTTCCTAAGAACATCGCATGACTTCTTTCAATCTATTGGCAATGAAGACATTGCCACATTTTAAATTTGGGGGTGAGGTATTTATTTTCGACCTTGCTATTTTTAGATCTATGAAAAAAAAGAAAAAGAAATTTTTTTTTTGGGAATAACAACTCCACTGCCAACGCAATGGGGAAACTCATGTTAATAAGAGTTAAGTTGTGAAGGGCACTTATCTGTAGTTGGATGTCCGCATGACACACGTGGGGGCAAGCCAAAACTAAGTCGCCAGGATCAACGCATAAACAAATGATCGCAACTCCGCTGCCAAGTAGGTATGAGTCTAGTCTGAGAAAGAGCGTCTTGCTTGTAGTTGGATGTCCGCATGACACACGTGGGGGTTAGCTAAAACGAAGGTGAGACACTTAGATCAGCGCATGGGAGTTGCGCTCGTCAAGTGATTGCGATCATCGTGTCAAAGTTGCGGTATTAAGTGAATACGGCCATTACAAGATTGTGGCTACACGATAACGCATAATAGAGGGATCAACGCAAGGTTGGTGGAATTAATGCATCAACGTACATCTCGGGAAAATCAAAAGTTGATGTTGACATTTCACCTACCACACCATTAGCAACAGAGATTCAGAAAGGAACAACGCGCCACGAATGTTAGAATCAAAGCAGTCCATTAATGCTGTCGGCGATCCAAGCTTTATAAAAAGAAGCCGATGAACATAATTTCAACTTATCCAGGGTTTTTCCTTTCGATCCAGACAAATGTGTGAGAAGAAAGCTTGAGAGTTCTTCATCTCCTTCTTCCATTTCGACAGACGACCGGAGCCTTCGATTGGAGCTAGATCTCGGGAGAGTCAGCTCCACCACCCATCCATGGTACCACTGGCAGCCTTGACGCACATCCGCTGGAAGCAAGTCATTGCTTCCAGCTGGTCATTTCGTTTTCTTCCTTTTTCTTATATTGTATTGTATGAAATTTTGTGATTAAGGAATTAATACATGATGTGTTCAATGCATTTTTTGTTTCCTTCGATTCTATCTCCATCTTTCTTTACTTAGCATCTTTAACTTTCATTGCATCACTTAGTGAGATTGCTAGAGTATCGCATACTTAGTCATGCGGATTAGAGATATGAAACATGTAGCAAATCATCGAAAGGGTAAGAGTTGTGCGAGTGTGTGAGAAAACCTTATTTGCTTAGTGTGAAGCTATAGTTACGTCTGTCTATAGGTGGATGCAACGCTTGTCTATGAGTAAAGTCAACAACAACTAACTGCCCGGGAGGGTAAGTAGTTGGTCGCATTAAGCAATGTAAGCTATTGTTCACTAGAGATAGGAATAATCTTATGTCAGCAAAGTTTATGCGGTTACCTTGTCTTATGAGTGCTTCATTCATCATTTAGGAATACTTGAGAGAGTAGTCTAAAATTCAAATCTAAGACTCGGGAGAGTGGTTTGGAACGCATAAGCAAGAATGGGAAACTTAGAAATAAGCTTCGTTTGCAATCACACAGCGTATGCACCCTACGGAGAGGATATTGCATGCATCCAGGAAGTAGGATACAGTGGTATGTGGCCATCACGCTCATATGACGAGAGCATGTGAGGGGGTTATGGAGATTTAGGTAGGCATAGGCTTCCTGGCACTATTGCAGATACATCGCATACGTCCTAGAGTTAGGCTCAAGTGTGTGTAGCTTGATCGTATGGCTTGCGTTGACTAAGGTTGCCCTTGCGATCACTCTTAAGGGTTGCAATGAAGACATCTCCACATTTTATCTATTTTTCCATCCATTTACTTCCTGTCAATAGTTGTCGTGTCTTTTCCTCTCATTCTTATTCACATCGCGTTGTCTTTTAGTTAGGAGTAGGAATAGTGTTAGCTTAGCAACCCCTCCATCATTCTTTTATTTAACTGCCGCATGCACATTACCGCATTCATCTTAGCTAGTCCCTGTGTTCGACTTTAGATCACCTGAGAAACTTGCGTTCGCGTTATACTTGGCATGAGTGTAAGAAAACTTGTGATAGAAATGCATAGTCATTGCATACATTCGTTAACGCATAGTTCATTCCAACGCATGACCACAACGCATGATAATCAATGCATACCTTAAGACATGCATCGCATATTTCGTTTCACCAAATTTTAGTTGTCGAGTAATTGACATCTAATTTTCTGTCATCAAGTTTTTGGCACCGTTGCCTGGGATTTGATAGCTAATTGTTTGTTGAGTTTTGTGTCTCTACAGAAAACCTTTTTATCTTGGTAGTATTGCAGCTTGTGCAACCAGTATTGAAGTGTAGGCGATGCGCCGAAAGCCAGTATTGACCCCAAGGTAGAAGGGCAATCAGTCGCAAGAGCTGAAGGCAATTCTAAGTACATAGTGGCCAACATGCGCCCAACGATTGCCGGAAGTTCCAATGGTCAGGATAAGCTCCTTGACCCAAGCAGTTGAGAGTAATCTCCTGCATGGAAGACTCCTTACGGTGTCAACACTCCTATTTTTTTTCAGGGACGTCTTCTATTCTATCTTTACCTTGCTTTCTTAGTTCAGGTTATTTTTATTTTTTTGTTATTTTAGATATGCAGTCGCTTCCTTGGTTATAGTGCGTTTGCTCTTTGTAGGTGCAACAATAAGTCTCCTCGGTGCACAGTACAACGGAAGAATTCCTTTCATCCTTCTACACATGGCTTCGATCGCATGGATTCCAACGCATAATCGCATGCGTTATTCCACCTAAGGTCTTTTCTTATTATCCTTTTGAAATTCTTTTTTTTCCCAATTACATTCCTTTGCGATGTTTCTATGATGGTACATATAATTCACCACATCTTCTAACTAAGCATCGCAAGGTGCTCCTTACTTTTAATAGTTTCTTCAAATTTTGAAAGTCTTAAGTTTTATTTTGTGCAAACCTTCGCTCAAATGTTTATTATCGCATTTTTACGAGTTTGTTTTTAGCTTTGCGGTGAGAACGCTGCCAACCTCTAAGTTTGAGGGTGGCAGTGGTCTCGGAGAATTGCGTTCAGTGCATTGCAATCATTTGAAAAAAAAAACCTTAAAAAAAGTGAAGCGAGTTTTTTAGAATAATAACTCCACTGTCAACGCAATGGAGAAACTCATGTTGATAAGAGTTAAATTTTGAAAGACATTTACCCATAGTTGGATGTCCGCGTGACACATGTGGAGGCAAGCCAAAACGATAATAAGTCGCCAGGATCAATGCATAAGTGCAACTCCTCTGTCCGGCGCAAGCGAAATCAAGCAAGATAAGAGTTGAGTTGAATATGGAACACAATTGAAGTTGGATGCCCACATGGCACACGTGGGGGTAAAGAGTGTAACCACGTTCACGCAAAAGGAAGCACGTTGTATGGTTTCAAGGGTGGTCCTACAGGGATCATGAAATGTAAATATGTAAAACTGACTGCACAATTTATCTACCCATATCGCAATCAAGTTAATTTTCTTGAAGGGATTTCTAGCTTTCACTTGTTAGAATTGTTAGTGTGAATATGTGCAGTCTTGATGGAAGTGATTGCCATTTGAATGCAATTCTTGATTTAAATGCATTTTTCTTTTATCATGGTGGTTTTGATATGATATGAAGTGGGAGGGATAAGATTGAAACTCTAGATCAGGTGAAACTCTTTCTTTCCAGAATTTTCATTTTGAGACGTCTTAGTTGTAGTCAAGGCATTAATTAACGGTTCGGTTCAATTTTCAGTTTAAGCAAGCTGAAGAAACTGCTTAAAAGCTTGATCTAGATGGCCTTGTTATGAAACTCGAATTTCCATTATTCCTACTTAAGCAGGTGGTTAAGGAAATTAACTAAGTTAAATCCTATGTTAAAGTGAAGGAAAATTTATAGGTGTTGAATAAATTTTCCTTGAGTAGTTGAGTTAAGCTTAAATTGATGAAAATTTGACTAAGTGTTGGACTAGGCAAAGCTATGCATTGGCCATAAGATCTTGGAAAGATTACTTGGGCAAAGGGAGAATTTAAAGTGGGAGTGATGAATGCCTTGGAGGTTAGACCAACGCATTAGACTCAATGGATGCGTTGGAAGAAAGTTGAAAGGATGCGTTGGTGAAGGAAGATGGTTGTGTGGGATGCGTTGGAAGGGTTGTTGGTGGATGACATGTGGCTGAAGGAAGGAAAATGGAAGGATGTATTGAAGGTGGCAGGCGGTTGAAGGATGGCAGCCGAGGATGAGGCATTGGGATGGCACGAGGGCTGGAGGGTGGCATGCGTCGAGCAACCTCAGCCAAATGTCCAATCATGCGTCGAGCAGCCTTGGCCAGATGCCCAGCCATGCATCGAGCACCTTCGGCCAAACTGCCCAAGCATGCGTCGATGTACCCAGCCCAAGTGTCGGGCACTGCCAAGCGCCTATGCATGTTCCAAGCGCCATGCGTCGAGCACTGTCAATCCTGCCAAGCGGCCATGCCCATGTGTCGATGCCTATGCAGCGAGCGCACTGTCGAACGGCCATGCCCATGCAACCAAGCACGCCCATGCGTCGGTGGCCAACACCTAAGCCACATGCCCATGCATCAAGCGGCTAGCACCTATGCCAAGCACCATGTGCCCATGCCGAGCATGCCTTGCGGTGATACCTAGTGAGCCATGCGTCGAGGATGAGTGGCCATCCTATGCATTGGTGATGGCTAGCTCTTGCAATGGCTAAGTGGATTGCGATGGTAATAAATTGGCTTATTATGCATTGATTATAGGATATGAATTGAGTATGGACTATGCGTTGATTGCCTAATATGCGTTGAACATCCAAGGGTTTGTGGATGCATAAGAAGGATGAACTCATGGAGGATGTCATTCGGACATGTGGCTTGTTAGGTGGAATTCCTAAACGATCAAGGTGAGTGACTAAAATATTTAAAAAAATTTAAGAAACCATGTGCTAAAGAAAGATCTTTTAGATAAAGACATGTTTTCTACGTTTTATTAAAGAAAGTCATTATATGACTAGTTTTACTTGAAACTCGATACCGAAGGACATTTGAGAAGGTATCTGAGTAGCTCGATACTGAAGGACACAATTGAAAAGGTATCTAAGCAAAAATACTCAAATGTGGGGCAGTTCTTTTGATAAAAATCAGCTTTCTGGTCACTCACTGAGCTTTGTAGCTCATGCTTTCAAAATGTTTTTCTTTTTCTTCCCAGGTAGCGAAAGGTGAGGAGATTCCAGGTAGCTACTAAGGTCAATGTCTGCCACGTGCCACAGTTACACTTCCGGAAGGTTATGCAGTTGTTGTTGTAAATTTGTAATTAAGTCCTCGAGTTGTATAAATGTTACATTGTTGTAAAATAAAATGGGTCTACTTAATTAGTTGACCGTTCAATTGGTACATTGGTATCAGAGTTATTTCTGCAAATAGTTTTTAGGCAGTAAGTGTCAACAAAAGGGTTGATAACTACTACAGTCACACCCTTTCCTAGGTTAAGAGAATGGTCTGGGGAAGGGTGTGACACTTGTTGTAATTGGTGGAAATGATTCCAACACAAATGCCGATCTCCTTACTGAAAACTTTAGGTATTTTTCAGAACTATGAAATTTGTTTATTGCCTCCCTCCTTTTTGCTCTCTCTTTCTCACTCTCATTGTCATATATGGATAAGCTATTATATGTTATTTTTATTGTAGAAATATAAGGTTGAGTAATTAATTACTCTAGGGTACCATTTTTTTGTGTGTGCAAGACTCTGTTATCTGTATTCCCCTTCTTTCTGTTGTTTTCAAATTAGAAGTAAGAATTTGAAAACCCGAGTGATTGGTTGCCCAAAAACTATTGATGGTGATCTCAAATGCAAAGAGGTCCCCGCAAGTTTTGGATTTGATTATGCTGGCAAGGTACTCATTTCTCTTTGTAACTACTTTAGAATTCATATTTCGTTTGGACTCAACTTTGGTGACTGTTGCAAAGTTGAAGTAGTTTCTTCAAGAATTCAAGGAAAAAATGGAATGTCGCATTCATGAGATGAGACTCTTAATGGGCTCTGCTGATATTTATGCAGATATATTCAGAAATGATTGGTCATGTGATGGTTGATCGATCTACAAGAAAATATTACCACTGTAAGCATTTTGCTTAATGAAATTGAAACTAAAAATAGTTCTGATGTGCTAATATATTCATGAATTATTGACATTACCAGTATTTCAAGTTCAAATATGTCCACTTTTTTAAAAATATATATTTATAAATAAATAAATAATATCAATAATAAAGCCCATCTTGTTGCTTCATCTGTAAAAAAACAGAGCACTTCACGGCTACTCAATTTTATTAACCTAATGTGAGATTGTACTTTTTAATTGTTGTGATGTTGATACCTTTTTGTTTTAGAAATAAAATAAGATACAAAGCTTAAGGACCAAAATAGAATTTAAATCTAAAAATAAATTGCCACGTTAGCTCTCATTAACCACACTGATACTGAAAACCTTACAAGTTACTAAAATGCTATTAAATTCAAACATTATGATTATGAGTTAAAATGTCGATTTGAAAATTTATGAATTAAAATATCGCTAAATCTAAATCTTTAGAATAAAAGTTCTGCAATCCTTGCATTTGAAAATTTCAGGTTTGTTGTTTATTGTTTCCTAAAAAAACAAAAACATTTAATTACTATTTTTTTTGTTTCTCGCTCTTTTTTTTTTTTTTTTTTTTTTTTTATTATATATATCCTTTTAAGGTTAATAATATGATTTAGTTCATTTTTCGAACCAATATTGTTGTCTTTTATCTTGATTTAATAAAAGGTGACGTAATTTAAATATATGAACTAATATTGATTTAACAAAAGAAAGGCGCATCGACTACTTAACAAAATTCATAGGAAAATGTAATGAAGAATTTACACGCATGTCTTTTGTCTTTTATCACACGCTCTTGACTCTAAAATGACAACAACAAAAATTCCTTTTTTTTCTTTTTTCTTTTTCTGATTATTTTTTTTACATTCCTTTTATTTCCCTCTATGTCTTGTTTAGTTTAAATTTTAGTTAAATTACATATATTCTTATGCTATTTGTGTAGGAAATATCCATATATATTATTGTAAAAATTACATTATCCTTTGAACTTTTTCTCATCGTTTAAAATATAGAAAAAATATTTTTTAGTCTATAGATTTTATGTCTAGTTTTTATTTTGGTTTGTAGATTTCAAAATGTCATCTATTTAATCTTTAAGTTATGAATTTGATTTAAGGTTTAGGATTTAGGTTTCAAAATGTAACGATTTTACTCTTGAGATTTGAAATTTGTTTTTATTTGATCCATACGTTTCAAGATTTACATTTTTAACCTCGATTTTTTACTAACTACTTAATTTTTGTATTTGGTGTTAATGTTTATTACTTAATTTAAAAGAATACAAAGAATTACAATTAGTTAAGTTTTACTATCTTTATCTGTATTAAATTTTAAATTCACTTCATAACTATTTTAAATTAATTAATAGACATTAATGCCAATGACTAAAAATGAGCATTTAATGAAAAATTGAGGTTAAAAGTATATGTCTTGAAATATAGAGACCAAATCGAAACAAAATTTTAAATCTCAGTGGTAAAATTGTAACATTTTGAAACATAGTTAGGGATTTCAAAACTATACTCAAAACTTGAGGACTAAAAATGTAACATTTTGAAACTATTTCAAAATCGAGGAAAGAAATATGTATTTTTCCTTAAAAAATATCAATGAGTAGAAATTCTTCAGAATGTTGGACAAAATCGATAGATGAAATGATGTAATATCGATCTAGAACGAAAATTTAGACCACCGCATTAATTAAGGTCATCGCTACGTCATTATGGATTTCGATTTCTATTTGAAATTCTAAAGAATTTCTCATTCGAGATTAGTTTTGAAACAATAAATATGATAATTGAAGACTAAAATGCAACTTTTGAAAATATATTATTATTATTATTATTATTTGAAGAAAAAAAGTATGTGATTATTTTTTAGACAAAGGGTATGGTCAAAAGGTTATTATTATCACTAATCCAGCCTTATTTTTTTCGAGTTCGAATAGTATTATATTTTCTAATTTTTCAAACTTAGTTCAAATTTATTCTAATTGGATCATTAGACCTTCATTTATTTAGTTCATCTTTAATATTTTCACAACTACTATTTTACTTTTAGCTGCCAACTTTTTAGATTATTTACTATGAACCCAACCCTAATATATATTTCATTTATTTGCCTTAAAAATAAACTTCTAACTTTCCAAAATTTCAGTCAAACTTAACTCTGAGTCAACTGATTAGTATATTTTTCTTTGATTTTTTTTTTTTTTTTTGTTAAAGTTAACAATAAACTAACACCCCTAACTAAGTTAAAGATTTATTGAGAGTACAATCTATATGTTTTAAGGGAAAACGTAATTCATCAATGAGAATCTAAAAATTGGGTCTTATTTAATTACGTATATTGTTCTTTACCTATGTTTCATAACCAATGAAATGTGAGTTTACTATCAAATTTGTAACCAATCCGATTGCGTTTAAGACTTGAAAGTGGGCCCATATTTATTACGATTACGAAAGTAAACAACAACAAACATAATCAAATGGACTTTACTTTTCAAGTTACTATTGATTTTTTACGTTTTCTTTAGGTAAAAGTAGACTAAAAGCAATCAAATTATATTTACGATTGAAACCTATTATGATTGAATCATATTTGTAATTGCACCAATTTTAATTACTTAAGGGGCGTTTGAAGCCTGTAGTTAGTTATTATACTCCTAGCTTATTATAATATGTGTTTAAGATGTAAACTATTTTAGTTTGAAAAGGAAATAGTAAACACTGTAGAAAACAATAAAAAAAAATGATGAATGTAAAATAGTAAAAATTATAGTCAATAGTAAATATTTTAGCAAATTGAATTTTGAAATAGTGTTTACTGTAGCTAATTGAGAATTTTGAAATAGTATTTACTGTAACAAGAGATAGTTATTATAATCTTATGGTCTCGACCACCTCTTAGTAGTAAAAGTAACGTAAGAGTGATTTTGAAATGATTAAAAATACTTTATTATTATTAATAAATAAAAAAAACAAATACATATAAGTATAAGTTGAAGTTTCCAAAATTTAAATAAATAATTTAAAAAGAATCCCTAGTTGAATAATAATCCTCCATCTTTGCCTTTTTCTTATGGAGCTTTTAGAGAATCAAAATCCCTTCTTAGAGTGTTATCCATTTCATCCACAAGCTCTTTCCTCTTATTCTAGTCAAGTCCTTCATCTTCTCGACCTTGTCGAACACTCAATTTTCCACTTCTTTCATTGATTCAATCTTTCATTTCTCTACCTATCTCCCCTTTTTCATCTTCATTTCTCTCCTACCAATGTCTCCGCCTTTCATCGCTAATGTCGATGTTTCCCTAGTCATTGCATCTTCTCCGTCGGAGATCGGCCTTGTTTCTACTGTGTATATCGAAGTCCAAGCCCACTGTATCGATCAACCTCTCCCTTTTCCCTCTATTCCCAAAAACCCCTTCAAAATCCTCGATGGCCCTCCTAGCTCTGCCGCTGGCAATCCGAGTGTTTATTATCCATAGATCATTTACTTTCTCTTCTTGTTTTGGAGTTTTTAGCCTTCATAACGTGTTTTTTTTTTACTCTGTTTGGTAACTGAGTTGATTGATGTCTCGAAGGAAGAGTAGTGACATGCATTGAGTTTTGTTTGTTCTTTTACTGTTTTGCTTATGATTGTAAATCTTGCTTTTGTTTGGAACTTGAGTTTTACTGAATGCGTTTGAGGCCAGTTGCTACTTCTTAAGGTTTTAGAGTGTTTGAATTGTGTGTTATATGTGCGCGCAGATGATATCACAAAGTTGTTTCCTGATCTTTTCGGCCAACCATCGGCAATGTTGGTGCCAAGTGATTCCAGTTCAGTGCAGGTGAATAAGAAATTGAAGATCGGAGTTGTCTAGTCTGGTGGCCAAGCACTAGGAGGGCATAATGTGATTTCTGGACTATTTGGTAGGGTCTCATTGTGTCCACATTTATAAATCAAGAACAAATGTTTGCTTTTCTGATCAAGTTGTGGCTAATTAGCCGCTTCTATGATTTTGGTGAAGATTACCTACAAGTTCATGCAAAAGGAAGCACGTTGTATGGTTTCAAGGGTGGTCCTGCAGGGATCATGAAATGTAAATATGTAGAACTAACTGCATAATTTATCTACCCATATCGCAATCAGGTTAATTTTCTTGAAGGGATTTCTAGCTTTCACTTGTTAGAATTATTAGTGTGAATATGTGCAGTCTTGATTCGAAGTGATTGCCATTTGAATGCAATTCTTAATTTAAATGCATTTTTGTTTTATTAGGGTGGTTTTGATATGATATGTAGTGGGAGGGATAAGATTGAAACACTAGATCAGGTGAAATTCTTTCTTCCCAGAATTTTCATTTTGAGATGTCTTAGTTGTAGTCAAGGCATTAATTGACTGTTCGGTTCTATTTCCAGTTTAAGCAAGCTGAAGAAACTGCTAAGAAGCTTGATTTGGATGGCCTTGTCAATTGGTGGAGATGATTCCAACACAAATGTTTGTCTCCTCGCTGAAAACTTTATGTATTTTTCAGAACTATGAAATTTATTTATTGCCTCCCTCCTTTTTGCTTTCTCTTTCTTACTTTCATTGTCATAGATAAGCTATTATATGTTATTTTTATTGCAGAAATATAAGGTTGAGTAATTAATTACTCTAGGGTACCATTTTTTGTGTGTGCAAGACTCTGTTATTTATATTTCCCTTCTATCTGTTGTTTTCAAATTAGGAGTAAGAATTTGAACCCGGGTGATTGGTTGCCCAAAACTATTGATGGTGATCTCAAATTCAAAGAGGTCACCAAAAGTTTTGGATTTGATTCTGCTTGCAAGGTACTCATTTCTCTTTGTAACTGCTTTAGAATTCATATTTCGTTTGGACTGAACTTTGGTGACTCTTTCAAAGTTGAAGTAGTTTCTTCAAGAACTCAAGGAAAAAATGGAATATCGCATTCATGAGATGAGACTCTTAATAGGCTCTGCTGATGTTTATGCAGATATATTAAAAAAATGATTGGTAATGTACACAAAGAGGAAATCATAATAAACATCAATCGAGAAAAGCTCCGGATTAAAACAGTCAAGATTCTGGAAGAACGAGAGAAGAAGAAAATGCCACCGTGGACGTTAAAGGCCCAGCTTGGAATAAGTAGTCCCTGAGCTACTATGTGAAGACCTCATCACGGATGCATTCTTTTTTAATATCCTTTTTCTGCATCAATACTTCATGAACTTTCATCACCTTATTATTACCTGTTATCATATATTTGCTTTTACGTCTTTCAAAAAAAAAAAAGAAAAAGGGGCGAGAAAAATTTTGCTAGCTTTCTTTTATTGTTATCATTACCCTCTCAATGTTTTCTTTGCAAACGATCAAGGCACACGATTGCGGAGGCGCTGCATGAAGATACAACTACTTTATTATTATCATTACCCTCTCAATGTTTTCTTTGATGGAATGCAAAGGAAGATCGCCGCAAAGAAGGAGGCATCGACAGATAATGCCGACGACAGCGCAAATTTTGGGGTTATATTTTTCCTTCACTCTATTCCAAATTCTGCACCATCGCATCGTATTTTAATTTTGAAAGTTTTATCACCGCATCCAGTTTGATTACCGCAATCATTTAACATTGATAAATTTAGTAAGTCGCCGCATGCTTTCTCTTTGCCATTTATGATTTCAATGATGAATCACATGCATCTATTTTTTTTTTAATATACTTGAGTCAACTTATTTTTAGGACAATCACCTCAAGAAATGTTTCTAAAAGTTAGTGGTCTGCTAGGTTTCTTTCAAATTGATCCTTTACCAAACTTCTTAAGAACATCGCATGACTTCTTTCAATCTATTGGCAAGGAGGACATTGCCGCATTTTAAATTTTGGGGTGAGGTATTTATTTTCAACCTTGCTATTTTTAGCTATATGAAGAAAAAAAAAGGAAAATTAGAATAACAACTCCACTGCCAACGCAATGGAGAAACACATGTTGATAAGAGTTAAGTTGTGAATGACACATACCTGTAGTTGGATGTCCGCAAGACACACGTGGAGGCAAGCCAAAACGAAAGTAAGTCGCCAGGATCAACGCATAAATAAATGATCGCAATTCCGCTGCTAAGTATGTATGAGTCTAGTTTGAGAAAGAGCGTCTTGCTCGTAATTGGATGTCCGCATGACACATGTGGGGGCAAGCCGAAATGAAGGCGAGGCATGCGTCCATCGCATGGTAGTTGCGCTCGTCAAGCGATTGCGATCACCGTGTCGAAGTTGCGGTATTAAGCGAATGTGGTCACTGCAAGATTGCGGCTACACGATAACGCATAATAGAGGGATCAATGCAAGGTTGGTGGAATGAACGCATCAACGTACATCTTGGGAAAATAAGAAACTGATGTTGACATTTCACCTACTACGCCATTAGCAGCAGAGATTTAGAAAGGACTAACGCGTCGCGAATGTCAGAATCAGAGCAGTCCATTAATGCTGTCGGCGATCCAAGCTCTATATAAAGAAGCCGGTGAGCAGAATGTAAACTTATCTGGAGTTTTTCCCTGCGATCCAGACAAATGCGTGAGAAGAAGGCTTGAGAATTCTTCATCTCCTTCTTCCATTCCGAGAAACGACCAAAGCCTACGATCGGAGCTAAATCTCGGGAGAGTCAGCTCCACCGCCCATCCATGGCACCTGATGCGTTATTTAATGAGGTGGAATTATGGATGAAAATGCGTTGAGCACTTAAGTTTTCTCAGTGGAATTCCTGTGTAAACCCCACTGAGTTTCTTGGTAAGTCTAGGGTCGAACACACGGACTTGGAAAAAAATATGCGGTGGCAATTTCTCAGAAGAATTTGCGGTAACCAAATAAATCAAGTAGTTATTAGGAATGTTGTTTGTGGTAATAAAAATAAACAAATGCAGCGGAGTTCGAAAAGAGTTATAAAACAGAAGACGCGATGAGTATGCGATGAATGAGTTGAGAAGAGTTTCGGCTAACACTTCTTAGGATGCGTTCATGCTATGCGATCATGCAACACACATACAATAGTAAATCATCTCTCGATGCGAATGCTACGACTTTTAATGCTAGAACGCATGCGATATATGCGATAAGACTATAGGACCTACACATAAGCCTCTATTCTTATTTATGTGATGAAAAAATGACACATACACATATAAGGCGACCACATAATATCATACCTATCTCTAGGATGCATGCGATGATGGTTGGCAAACAGAATTTATCTCTAAGTTCCTATCTTTTGTTTATGTAGTTCTAATCTTGCTCTCTCGAGTCTAGATTCAAACTTAGCTCTTTCAAATCTTAGGTTCTTTCTTTAGACTCTCTCTCTCTCGAGTAGCTCTAAAGGGATGTCGAGCACAACATAAAGAAAATGGAGAACCTAAAGAGAGAGTCTAAAGAGCTACTCGAGAGAGACTCGAGAAAGAGTCTAAAGAGAGAGTCTAAAGGGATCAATATGTCATTCTTGAACTGATATCATTTATAACTCGCTTTCTACAGGTGCTACAGCTTATTTCGGAACTCAATGAAATTCTTGCCCATGATATTATAGATGAGGATAGGTTATGGAAAAATAAATATTATAGATGAGGATAGGTTATGGAAAATGAAACTTACTACTCGTGCTTGAACTTTTGCTGTTTTACTTTAATGCTCCTGTCCAAGTAATTGTTTTTTCTTTTTGTTTTATACATGTCTTTCCATGAAATTGAGTTGGAAAAGAGAATGCAACAAGGTGCATATAATGGGCGGCAAATTCAAGGGGTAGTCACATTTCTTTGGGTACTTATTCTATTCGTGCTTGCACTTTTGCTGTTTTACTTAAACGCTCCTGTTTAATAATTTAGTGATTAACACATATTATATTTAGCACTTGGGTAGTAGACAAATCAGTTGAGATCTCAAAAACATGCATGTTGGTAAATGCATTAAGATCTTTTAAATTCATAGTTGGTAAACATGCATGTTAGGCTTCCATTATGCAAGTTCAAATCTAAAAAAAGAATGGAGCAGGTGATCTAGATATAGGTATCTTACACAACCAAATTGATGAAAATCGAACCTATTTTTCAGAATTTGGATAAGATATTTTAATGAAGTCTCGGGTCAAATTCCATAGTTGGAAGTGAGATACCTAAATTCTTTGTAGTTTCCATTCTTACATGAATTATTAGGAATGTGTTAAGTTCATTGTAATGTCTAATTTTGTTGGTGTGTATTTTTGCTTAGTATTGTCTTGTAAAGGGCCGGCCGGCAAAATCATAGATGAAGCTTTATGGTATTTCTTTTAATTATTGGAAAAGGAGGGCTCCTGGGTATGTTCTCGAAAGGGAAGGTAGAGGTAGTACTTCGAATGGTGAAGAGAGGCGGCTCGGCAAAGAAGGAATGAGAAATCGTCAAAGATGACTTCTTTGTTGGCGAAATGAAGGGCTAGTTCTTTCTCTCTCCATCTTATGGTATTTCACTTGATTTCTTTCTTCTTGTCTTTCTTTATCCTTTTCTTCTTTCTCCTTTTTCTTTCTTTTTTTATCTCTGTTTCTCCGTCTATCTTCTCCATCTCTTGCTTAATTTTCTCCATTCATATGATTGTATCTCAATATCTTTTTGTTTTTCTGTTTTCTTCATCTCATTTCCATTGATACTCCTTTCTTCTATTTCTTTCTCTCTTTTTGTTTGCCCTTTGTTAAAATTTGATACTTCATGTATTATTATTTAGTTTATAGCTAAATGTCATTAAAGCTAAAATATTGAAATATTAGTTAAGTAACTTGGTCATTAGTGTTGCATGTGTGTATCATTAGTGTGGATGTTAGTTTAAACAATATAAAAAATTGTTACGACTGTTGTATTTGGTTAGTTCATCATGTACTTTTTTGCTAGGTTGAATCACTTCATTTTTTTCCCCAATTCAAGTTACGGAGTAGAAGAACACACTAAAAGGTATGAAAAAGTTGTAGTAGTCTTTTACCTTCAGGCTATTAAATTTGCGTGATTTAGTCACATATTAACTCTAAATCTTGCTTTTTCTATCTTAAAATCTAGCTCTTTATTTTACCCTTGTTTTAAAAAATATTTGAATTAGTCTTTGTCAAATATTATGTCACACTTGAGTTTATGATTTTTCTGTTCCTTGATTTCTTGAAACTAGCTGATCTTTATTTTTTGACTTATTTTATTTCTCTTTTAATCGGTTCTTTGAGTGATTAGTTGTTTAGGATTGTGATTTATGATTCTATAGGGCATGGACAAAGAAAAAGAGATGACATTTTAGTTCGTGGGTATTTTCATCTCCAGAATAGAATCTCAAATTAAAATCCTAAGTTAGTAACTGACAAATCAAAATTGGAATTGATTAAATATGTCAAGTGGGGATAAAAAAAATTCACTTTTAACTTTTTGTATTTTATACTCATGCTCCTTTGCCTTTTTGCATAATCTTTTTTGGTTCTATACAGGCCAACGGAGGATTTATAATGAGTGCAAGTCACACAATCTAGGTGGACCTGAATACGATTGAGGTATTAAGGTGATTTTTTTTAAAAAAAAAATTATTTTGCACTGCCCTTTATATTTAATTAAATGAAATTATTGGTAAAAATGCAACTTTTTGATGAAGCATAATGCTTTTGTTGCAAAATGTTAGTTGAAAATTATGACCTTTATCTTATAATCCATGACAACTACAACAATGATGTATCTATGTTTATCTGACTTAAATGCATTGACTTTTCAGTTTACTTATAGCAATGGGCAGACTGCACCTGAATCAGTTACAGACAAAATATATGGAAACACCAATATGTTATATTTTTTTTTGTTCAATTTCTTGTTTACTTTCAAATTAGTCAATTTTCATGTTATATTGCATTCAATATTTTGTACATTTTTATTCTTTTCTTGTTTATATGAAAGTTCTCTTTGAGTCGTCTGGGTCCTCAGTCCTCTTGTGAAGTGCCTATTTATTTGTTTTGCTATTCTTACGTTCTCACTTCTTGGTGGAAACTAAAAATCCCATCGAAAGATCATTTATTTTCTTGGTTGGTTCTTTGGGAACTATTAATACCTTCCATGTCTTGCAAAAAACCTCCTAAAGTGGCAAGTTTTGTGGAGCATAGCCGAGTTCTAAATATTTACCTTGGTTGTCCCTTTTCCACTAGAGTCTCTAGGTGTTTTTGGTTGGAATTTGTTGTAAGCCTTTTCTTTTTGCTAAGGTTGGGTTTTCATCAAATGTTAGTGGAGGTCTTTATCTGTATGCAAATTTATTAATTTCATGGAGACCAAATGTGTTTTAAAGTAGATTAAATTTGTTACATTCGCTTGGAGACCAAATATCTCTTTTCATTTGTTCAATGAAAAATTCCGTTTCATTGAAACCCTCTCTCTCTCGTTGTTTTAGCCATAAAAATTCTAGTCTCTTGCTGGCCAAATCCTCACATCAGGAACTCATATGGAGCTTTTGGAGAACCGAAATCCCTTCTTATAGTGTTATCCATTTCATCCACAAGCTCTTTCCTCTTATTATAGTCGAGTCCTTCTTCATCTTCTTGACCTTGTCGAACACTCAATTTTCCACTTCTTTCATTGATTCAATCTTTCATTTCTCTACCTATCTCCCCATTTTCATTTTCATTTCTCTCCTACCAATGTCTCCACCTTTCATCGCTAATGCCGATGTTTCCCCCGTCATTGCATCTTCTCCGTCGGAGATCGGCCGTGTTTCTACTGTGTATAGTGAAGTCCAAGCTCACCGTATCGATCAACCTCACCCTTTTCCCTCTATTCTCAAAAACCCCTTCAAAATCCTCGATGGCCCTCCTAGCTCTGAGTTGATTGATGTCTCGAAGGAAGAGTAGTGACATGCATTGAGTTTTGTTTATTCTTTTACTGTGTTTTTCTTATGATTATAGATCTCGCTTTTGTTTGGAACTTGAGTTTTACAGAATGAGTTTGAGGCCAGTTGCTACTTCTTAAGGTTTTAGAGTGTTTGAGTTGTGTGTTATATGTGCGTGCAGATGAGATCACAAAGCTGTTTCCTGATCTTTTCGGCCAACCGTCGGCAATGTTGGTGCCAAGTGATTCCAGTTCGATGCAGATGAATAAGAAATTGAAGATTGGAGTTGTCTAGTTTTGTGGCCAAGCACTGAGAGGGCATAATGTGATTTCTAGACTATTTGGTAGGGTCTCATTGTGTCCACATTTATAAATCAAGAATAAATGTTTGCTTTTCTGTTCAAGTTATGGCTAATTAGCAGATTCTATAATTTTGTTGAAGATTTCCTACAGGTTCATGCAAAAGGAAGCACGTTGTATGGTTTCAAGGGTGTCCTACAGGGATCATGAAATGTAAATATGTAGAACTGACTGCATAAATTTAAACAGAGAGATAATTTTGATGTATTTTCTTCACGCTGATGATAAGAATAAACTAAAGTGTGTTTGTAATATATTTTCACGTGTTTAATTTAAAAAATAAGTCATTTTAAAAAAAATAAATGTTTGATAAGTATTTAAAATAACTTTTTAAATGTTTTTTTTAATAAATATTCACGAAGGATGTTTAAATAAAAATAAGTTTTTTAAAAAACCATTTTTCCACAAGCAAACAGATCCTACATAACTAACTAAATATTTATTTTATAAAGTAGTTCTTCAAACAGAGTTTATATTAACAATAGTAATAAAAATAAATTATTCATAACATAATAGTTATTAATTTATAAGGACAAATTTATAATATTTTTTTTTTTACTAACATGCAAATGATCAAAAATAAAATATTATAAAATAAAAACTCAAACATTCCTATAGGTTGGAAGTTGCTCAATCCCCCATGTTGTTGTATTAAAAAAAAAAAGGTTAAATTCTAAAATAATTTTTTATTGAGAAATTTTCCAAATAGAAAAAATGTCAAACTATTTACAGAAAAAGTAAAAAAAAAACATTGATAGACACAGATAGATTTCTATGCCGATAGACTTCTGTCAGTCTCTATGCTAGATAAAGAATATTAAGATTTTATTATTTCGTGTAAATAGTTTCCCTATTTTTTAAATTTTTTTTGAAAATCTCCTTTTTTATAACTATTAATAGATAAAATTTAGTCAACGAGTATACCAAATAATGAATGATTAAATAAACGATATTAAGAAAATCAAGGTAATCTTCATACCCTGTTTTTTGTTCTAAGAAAATCATGTTCGATATATTTGTATGAAAGAATTTATATCTATTTGTTTACACTTTTTGCAATTTTTTTAGTACAACAAATATGAGGGATGGAGATCTGAAGGTGTAACGACCGGATCCTTACATATTATGGTCCAACCGCTACGACATGCATACTTAGACTTTTCTATCATGAGATAGTTTTGGCAAAAATCTCAAAAGAACATATCTAAGATTTTATTAATTAAGTAGAAAACTATATAAAAAGTTTATTTTACAAAACACCAGGATCCATAAAACATTAGCGTAGTGATACAAAAATGTATGTGCCTATAATAGTGAGTTTGATGGTTGGCCATTTGAGCGACATCCAGTTCTGCCACTATGCTGTGTCCTTACCTAGAAAGTCTGTAAAAATAGGATGAGTATATAATATACCCAGTAAGTATTTCTCACATAGGGTAGTGACCAAATGCACAATCACATGCAACATGTCCTGAAAACGTATGATTGGGACTGAAAACATATAATAACATGTGGTGGTCGGTTATGCTTCTAACGTAAATTTCTCCGCCCTGATAGAAAGATGAGGACTTAGGCGGAAACTAACTCATCTGATGATTAGCGGGTCATGTAGTCAGTAGGGCCAGAGTCGCATCCAACATCAACCATTAACATAAACGTAAGTGTAACGACCCGAACCCTAGGATCTAGGTAAGGCCGTTACTAAAATAAATGCATGCAAAGAATTTAAAACGACGCTCAGTTATTTGAAATAAATGCTAATTAAAAACAAGAGAAGTTCAAGAGACATTTATTAAATGCCATTATTAAAAACAATAATAGGGTACCCATAAATCATAAAGGTTAATAAATACATATAAAAAAAACAATCCTTAATAATAAGTTTCAAACATCAAAACTAAACATTTAAGGGAAACATGAAAAGAACTCTAAATCTCATGATGCGGAAGCGTAAAAACTAGTCCCAGTGGCTCGATCATGAATTCCGCTGCGCCATCGCCGGTGCATCTCTACCCTTACCTGAAACATCAACATAAGAAAGAATGAGTATGAAATACTCAGTAAGTAGCCCCACCACTGGGGTCAGGCTAGGCATCTATGTCCTCTAGATACCCGCACATGGCACATAAGTACATGTAACAGATGAGAGACTGAGTCCTATCCATTTATAGTTAAGTATGCTCACAAAACTGGTGAATCCCGAAGGAAACACAAAACTGGTGAATCCCGAAGGAAACACAAACTGATGAATCCCAAAGGAAACACAAAACTGGTGAATCCCGAAGGAAACACAAAACTGGTGAATCTCGAAGGAGACACAAACTGGTGAATCCCGAAGGAGACACAAACTGGTGAATCCCGAAGGAAACACAAACTCGTGAATCCCGAAAGAAACACAAACTGGTGAGCATCTAACTAATCAATGAAGATATTCACACAGTCTTAACGTGCTATGATTCAACATTGTATTCTAAAACATACATAAAAATCCTTGATACCATGGCTTCATCACATACACATAATTCTTAATAACATATTATACATCATCCATGTATAACTTATATCATAAATCCACAACATGCAAGTATGCCTCAACACCAGCAGATCAGACATCGACATATGAAAACACATACTATCACATACTAACGATCAAGCACTTAGGTGTG
This sequence comes from Benincasa hispida, assembly GCF_027475165.1. Lineage (NCBI taxonomy): Eukaryota > Viridiplantae > Streptophyta > Magnoliopsida > Cucurbitales > Cucurbitaceae > Benincasa > Benincasa hispida. The sequence continues at coordinate 24,611 of NW_028325646.1, forward strand.
TATGTAAACAAATCAGAATCCGTGCCAGAACATACTTTGATTCAGGTCATACTGTCAATCAATATGCTAAAATTTACCATAACATACGCTTATTATGCTAGCATACACAATTAAAGCCTGGCCCGTGGGCAGTTCCAGTAGTAAGATTACTTACCTTTACTCGCAAACTCTAGAAACTAGCAAGCTCAACCTCTTCCTTGTCCAACGAAACCGAAAGCCCACAGGATCAAACTTAAATCACCCAAAACAAAGACACCAGGACACCTCAAGATCCAAACCTCAACATCATGGCAAATTATTTTAGGCCGCAGTCTATGGTTCAGTCAAACTTAAATCGAGAAATTCATAAACATACAACATGCTTAACAACCCACATAAGTTTAGAGCCTTACTCTTCACCAAGATTCGTCGACTACCCCTTTACTCGGCTGGACGACAACTTCAGCAACCTAAAATTTTTCCCTATATTCAAAACATGACGTGTACCAATAATTCAAGGCCAAATTCTAGTGACTACTCAAAATCCTCAAGGAATCCAATCAAAACAATTTACACTTACCCTTAATCCAAGATTTCGACAAAGACCAAAGCAGACCCGACGTGCAGGGACGATGGCGACCGACAGTGGTGAGGCTGGGACGGCGGACGCGTGGCTGGAGGGAATTTGGACGAGCGGCCCAGCTGGACGGAGGCTCACGGCAGCGATTGGAGAGCTTCTGGTTGCTCGCGGACGGAACGAATGGCTGAAAGGGACGACGCGACGGCGGGCGGCGTGGTCTGACTGGTGGGATCTGGTCGGTCGAAACCCACGAATGGCGAGCAACGCAGTTGGGGGGAGGTCGATGGCTGGGTGACTGGTGGCACGCGGGGGCTAGATCCAGTGGTGCAACCGGTTGAAAGCGGACGTGCGACGCTTCGAGGTCGATGAATGGTGGTCGGTTGGAGGTGCACGACGACTGAGGGTGTAGCGGCTGGGTGTGCGGCAAGGAAGAAGAAAACGGAGGACGGGCTCGCATGAGTGAGGGAGAAGGTGGTGGTGGTGGGGGGGGGGGTCCTTTTTATTTTAAAAAAATATACTAATAATAATAGTAATAATAATAATAAAAGGAAAATAGTATAACTCTAATTAGATCCTTTCCTTAACCCACTTTATACTATTTAATTCTTTTCCTTTTTCCAAAAATAATTAATTCCTGCCATAACTTTTCAAATTGAATAATTTTTGAATAAATTCCACGACAACATTTAAATCCTCGCATTTATACTTTAAATTCAGAATTCCAAACATGTCCTTCAACTAAGGACAATTACTGAAAAGGGAAAAGTTTTACATTATTAATAAATAAATAAAAAGGTGTAGGATGTTACAGTAAGATTGGACTAGAGGGGTGCAACCATACATACCCTGCTAGCCCTAAAAGCATAACTTTTATCTAATTAAAATTTAATCTTATGAACAAACATAATGCATGGGGTCCCTTGTCGATAAACGTATTTTAAACATGTAATGCAACATAACAATAACATAATTATGCAACATATTAAAGGTACACTACCATGAAACACTTAAAAAGATGGTGAGATAACTACTTACTTTGACTGCGATCCTAGTTATTCCTTATTATTCCCTATGGTTTAATCAGTAGAGCTTTCCCTCTTAAAAGGAAATTTTAGGCAGCACTTCCCTTGCTTTTCCTCCTTTTAACTAACAGAATTACTTCACCATTTTCACACGATTTTTACTACTAAGTTTTGTTTGAGAATCCGTTTAACTTTCAGCCTAAAGCCTCATATTATAGTTGTTTCCAGCTCTTCTCTGTGTGACAACTCATCCTACACATGGCTTCTTTAAAATTACTTAGGTTTAAGAATTTCTCTTAATAAGACACCTAATTTTGGCTAACGTTTGCCCTTACGTCATCCACCTTTGTTTGTATTCCATTTTGGGTTTTCCATGTATAATCTATAAGATCGTGGCCAAATTCAACCCATAATCCCCGCTTCTGTCCAAATCTCGCTCTTTCTATTCTCATAATCTCGCTCTCTCCAGCTTTCTCGTTGGTTTGGATCTTGTGACTCTCTAGCTCTCGCTCTCGCTGGTTTGGCTCTCGTGGCTCTCGCTCTCGCTCTCGTGGCTCCTACTCTCTCCCACTGTCTCGCTGAGAATCTCGCTCTCTCCAATTTTCTCTCCACTCTCGCTTTCTCCAATTTTCTCTCCAATCTCGCTCTCTCCACTTTCGCTCTCTTCAATTTTCTCTCAAATCTCGCTAGTTTTCACGCGTTGGTTGCCTTCATCACTGCTTGTGGATTCCACTTCCCCTTTTTAACTCTTTCAAATTTTAAGAGTATATGGGCAATTAATTCTCCTCCAATTTTTCCAATGAGCAGTGCCCAAACAAAAAGTTATCTACGGCCCTTTGTCTCCTGAATTAGATAGCGTCCAATTTCTAATTAATCCTCCCTGATTCTGCCCCTTATTCATTATTTTTGGATAATTAATAAATTTCTTGTTTTTTTCCAATTCTAAATTTCCACCCGATTTTCCTATTAAGTTTATATATTTTTCATTCTTAATTATATATTTTATTTGTTTTCCTGCTTTCTAAATTAGGGTTAGGGTATTACATTTACCACCCATTTAAATAAAATTTCGTCCTGCTTAACATTTGACATTTAATTTCTTGTAGTGTATGCGTACAAATTTGGGTTGTTACAAAAGGTTCATACATGTCAATTACCACTTAATTATGTGCACTTCGTATTTTGGTAAATACTCCAGAAAAAATAACATTCATGAACAATCAAATATTTATTCTATAAAATTATTATGGGAAGAAAAATTTGATAGATGAACGTATTAAAAATATTTGATTTATTCTGTTCTCATTTTTTTCTACCATATGTGGAATAAGGAAATCGAACCTCTAACTTCAAAATTGATTAGTAAAAGCTTATGTCAACTGAATTACGATTCATTTATTTATAGCACAACACTTCCTAATTTTCGATAAATGCACTTTCGACAAATGGTGTTTAACAAATTAGAATTTAATCATAAATTAAATAAATCTTATTTAATATGATAAAATCTATTCTAATATCATCTTAAATCACCGATTGACTCAAAAGCTTAAATTTGTAAGTGAAGGTAAATTTAATCTTATATCATCTAACATAAATGTTAGATAAGAATTAATAAAAGAAGGACCGACATAAAAATTACGCTCTCTCGATATAAAATGAAACAATTGCTAATAAATCGAGAAAAATCTAAAATTTGAAAAGGTTTTAAGCCATTGAAGAAATTGAATAATTAATTCAAAAGTAGTACATAATAAAGTTTTAATAGGAAGGTAAAAAAGAAGGGAAAAAAGTCTACTGTTATGTTTGACCATATGCAATGCATAAAAGGAATGTTTGGTTGTCGAATTTTACATCATTAGTATGTCAACGAATTTCTCACTGTATATTAAATTGAGCTATGAATTTTAGGCAAAATAATGACAAGTAAATTTGACTAAGTTACATCTCTATTAAAATGAGACTTTTCAAAGTTTGTGTCATTCGAAGTTTCGAAGATCAAGAGAGAATTTATATAATTACAATTGACCTAAATTTTAACTTTGTTTTGATTATATGTACATGAAATTTTTTTTATGGCTTTGTCAAGTTTATTAGTTAAAATATTACTTTGATTATTATATTTCGGATGTCATTTAATTTTGATTTATGTACTTTTAAATGTCAAATTTAACCTCTATTCACTAAGAAAAAAATATCCATATTAACATTCCATTGAAAATATGTTAATGGGTAAAAGGATTGGAGTTGGTTGAATGTATTTACCGAAATAACTTAATCCTTTTTTGCTAAGACCCGCATATAAGAAACAAATCCAAAAATTGATACCTTACCTATTACCTATTACCTAAATAAATCAAAATTGCATAGTGTATTTTCTTATTCGAAAATTATTATTATTATTCAACCATTCATAATTTAAAAAATAACATTTGAAATACTAAACTCAAGATTAATGAAAATTAAATAGATTAAAATTAAATCAAATGAAACCGAATACAGAGTATAAAAATCAATATGATATTTTAACCTAGGTTTTTTTTTTTTTTTTTTCTGTTTGAAAAGGTATTTTAACCTACTTTATATAAGTCAAAGGTAATGCATATTGGTTGGTCATGACAACTCAACAAAATCACTATCGAATAAAGATAAAAAGTATTGTATTGTAGTGGCAAGATTGAACATCTAACCTATAGAAATTGGATTCTAATTTAAATAATCATTTAATAGCTATCCATTAAATATTAGTTGATAATAAAAGAGAGTGTTTGGGGTGGAGAGGTGAGATGAGATGAGTTGAGATATGAACTCAATTCATTGTTTGGGAGGCTAACATCGTATGTCACCGACATTTTATACCATGTCTACCAATAGTACACTCAGTTCTCGTCACTACTGATGTCTCATTGCTCAACTCTGGCGACCACCTTCAACGACCAACTTCAGTGACCACCTTTGACACCCAACTCCAGCGACCACCTCCGAAAGTCACTTTGGCAACTACCACCTGCAGCCAACTCTGGCAACATCCAATTACCACTATTGAGGGCCAACTCCGATGACCTCCTATGGCAGTCACTCCACCAACTCTTGACCATTGTTTTAAATTATTACTACTACAAATTTGAGCTTTGTTGACACACGATTTTTTGTTTTGTTGACGCTTGTGACATAAAACCATGAATAAAACCTTAATTTAAATTTCAAAGTAACTATTGATTTAAAAATACATATAAAACATGATTAAATGTTTATATTTAAGTTGACACAAAAAATTGTCAATAAAAACACCTTTGTTGACACAAAAGTACGTAAGTTATGCCAGAACGTTGAATTCCTGATTTTTAATTAGTTCATAGTATTTTTATAGTCGTTCTTTATAGGAATTTAACATTAATAAAATCACTTTTATCATGTAAAAATTCAAACAAACTTGTATGTAAAAAACTTTTGAGAAAATTCTATTAGACACACGAGTGTTTTTATTTTAAAAAGAATATCAAAAGTGCTAAAAAAAATTATTCAACTAGACGTCACATGCATAATTTTGTAAAATGATTGCTCATGCATTGTCCAAAAGTAAACCCTAAATCTCATATCCTAAAACTTCCAACAATATATGTATGGTTAAATAAAAAATAAAAAAAAATGCGTGCATGCGTGTGTGAATAAAAAAATTTCAAACAAAAATGATTATCATACAAACAGATTATTTATGTATTAAAAAACTGCACCAGATATCCTTTAGATATTAACTCAGCATCGCATACATATGAACTCCACAGACATACAAACTTTAGAGACATTTAAACTATAGACATGAACTCAACGCAGTGAGCCAAACAACTCCTTCTTGATTTATTTATTAACATTTTTTATATTATTTTTTCTATAATTAAATAATATTATAATACATTACATAATACATATTCTATTTTTCAAAAAAGAAATTGGGTTTATGACATGACATACTAAAGTTCTAAGGGGGCGTTTGGAGCAATTAATTGGTTATTATAGTTTGATTATAATAGTTTGTGTTTGGGGTATAAATTATTTTAGTTTTGATTATAATAGTATGTGTTTGGGGGGTAAACTATTTTAGTTTGAGAAGGAAATAGTAAACACTGTAGCAATGAATAAAAAAATGATGAAGGTAAAATAGTAAAAACGGTAGCAAATGATGATTTTGAAATAGTGTTGAAAGTAGCTAATTAAGGAATACAAAATAGTATCTATTGTAACAAGGGGTGGTATTATAGTCTTAGGATAATCTTCACCCCAAATACACCCTAAGTGTTTTTATATTTATTTAATATAATTCTAATACTTTAAAATTCAAAATTCAAAACTTAGATACAACGAAAACATAAAAATGTTATTTTTTACAATTTGCATTATTTGGATCACAATATCCAAAAACTTTTTTCAGAATCAAAATTCAGATTGTCTGTTAAACACAAATTTGCTAAATTCAGAAAATCTATAAACATAAAAAAAAATTCAGATTATCTACCAAACATGTTCTTAATTATCATACCAATCAAAATGGAATTTCTTTTATTTATTTGAAATAGAAAAAGATAAAATAAAATTGTGAAATCAACAAGAGCGTTGACATAGTGCTTGTACTATCGATCTCGAAGTCTGAGGTTCGATTCCCCACTCCACACTTTAATTAATTACAATACCTTCCAAAAATAAAATAAAATAAAATAAAATTGTGAGATGAAGGAGAATGACTAGTAAGAACAAGATTGTTGACTTGACATATTTTCAAACATAACGGTCAAATTTCTGCTGTTTGCATTACGATCACTGACCGGCTAGATGGTGCTGCCCGCAGTCAGTTTCTAAGAATTATCTTCAATTTTGCAGCCACCTCAATAAGCTTTCCTCTTTTCTCTCTCTTTTTTCACCTTCTTACAAGATATTACTATAAATAAATAAATAAGAGAAAAAAAATTATTTTATTTTGTTTTTAAATTTGGCTCTACTTTTCATTTAGTTTCTAGGTTACACTTTCAAGTTGAGTTCTTTTTTTCCCCAATATGGTCATAATGTTTCGAAATTTAAATTTTTAACCTAAAATTTTTACTAAATACTCACTTTTAATTTTTGATGTGAATATCTATTATTTTATTTAAAATAATTATAAAGTATAATTGTAAATTAATTCATATACATTAATACTAAAGATTGAAAGCGAATCATTTGTAAAAAAATTGATATTAAAATTGTAAATCTTAAAACATAGTAACTAAATTGAAATAAAACTCAAACCTAGATGGTAGAATTGTAATATTTGGGATTAAATTCAAATCAAACTAAAAAATCAAGAATGAAAAGTGTAACATCTCTAAACTTTGGAACCAAATAAATACTAAACTTAAAACTTATGGACCAAAGATATATTTTTTTTTAAAAAATAATATAAATATCTATTACACAAATTAGAGATGCTTTGATTAACCAAATAAAAGAATATTTTCCAGAAAAGTCATTTTTATTTAAAATATATTTTTTAATAAAAGAAATTGTTTAATATATATTTTGAAAGGATTTAAAAAGCTATTTTGAGTGATTGTCAAACACTCTAATTTTTTTCTCAAATGACTTATTTTTAAATTTTACACACTTAAAAATTAATTAAATTACTAAAATTTCAACAACGAAGCTAAATATGAGTGAAATAGTTAATATGAGGTTAATGGAGGGAATAAAAAGCACCTTAAATCCAATTAAAGTTTCTTCTTGTCTTCCGAAAGTTTGTTTTCATTATTTTTACTGTCACATAAGCAATAAGTTTAATATAATATATTTTTTTAAAATGTCAATATAAATAATATTATCAAATTAATGATCATATATATACTATTAACTAATGTTTATTACTTAGACAAGACAAATATATAATAAATTGGAAATTGGAAATTTTTATCAAGGGCGAGCGGGAGCGAGTAAGTGGGAGAGAGAAAACTGGAGAAAACGAGATTCTGAGAAGAGAGCTGCGCGATCGAAGAAAGAATTGGAGAGCGAGAGCGGGAGCGATTTACATTTTTAACCTCGATTTTTTACGAGCTACTTACTTTTTGTATTTGGTGTTAATGTTTATTACTTAATTTAAAAGAATATAAAGAATTAAAATTAGTTAAGTTTTACTATCTTTATCTGTATTAAATTTTAAATTCACTTCATAATTATTTTAAATTAATTAATAGACATTAATGTCAATAACTAAAAATGAGCATTTAATGAAAAATTGAGGTTAAAAGTATAAGTCTTGAAATATAGAGACCAAATCGAAACAAAACTTAAATCTCAGTGGTAAAATTGTAACATTTTGAAACCTAGTTAGGGATTTCAAAACTAAACTCAAAACTTGAGGACTAAAAATGTAACATTTTGAAACTATTTCAAAATTGAGGAAAGAAATATGTATTTTTCCTTAAAATATATCAATGAGTAGAAATTCTTCAGAATGTTGGACAAAATCGATAGATGAAATGATGTAATATCGATCATTGGATCATTAGACCTTCATTTATTTAGTTCATCTTTAATATTTTCACAACTACTATTTTACTTTTAGCTGCCAATAAGAGATAGTTATTTTGAAATAGTATTTACTGTAACAAGAGATAGTTAATTATAATCTTATGGTCTCATCCGCCTCTTAATAGTAAAAGTAACGTAAGAGTGATTTTGAAAGGATTAAAAATACTTTATTATTATTAATAAATAAAAAAAACAAATACATATAAGTATAAGTTGAAGTTTCCAAAATTTAAATAAATAATTTAAAAAGAATCCCTAGTTGAATAATAAATAATTTGACGCCTCCATCTTTGCCTTTTTCTTCCCTTACTCATTCCCTGCAGCAGCAAACCCCAGAAACCACCTCTCTTTCTTTCTCTCTCCTTCCTATAAAAACACAGACAAGCCCCATTTGAATCTCTGCTTTCTCCTAACAAAAAAATAAAAAGTAAAAAAGCTGATAAAAGTGACAATAAATTTGATAAAAATAAATAAATATTTAAAAAATAATTTCCAGCTGGAGAGTGTTTGTTATTTATTAGCAAAACTCAACGGGCCAAAATTTTGAAACCCTACTCCTCAGACGTTGTACTTCCTCCAAAATTTTGAAACCCTACTCCGATCCCCTCTCTCCCATTGTCGCTCCCTTCGTCGCCGTTACAGGGCCAGACCTTCCTCACTTTCCATTCTCATTTCATTGTCGCTCCCTTCGTCGCCGCACTCTGCTCCTTCGACGATGACGCCATTGCTCGCCAAGTCACTGATCTTGTTCGTCGATGTTACTGAAGTTAACGGTGATGGATCTCTTTGCGACGACTTTATCGCCAGAGTTTCGGATCGGCTTTCTTCTGGCGCGTTGTCTTGGAGCCGCCGTCAGGTGTATAATATGGTAATCTTGTTTGTTCTACTGTTCTAGATTCGTGCGTATTTCGTTGTCAAAGGAGTGTGATTTTTTTTCTTTTTCCATTTGTTCCTTTTAGCTTCATTGTTATAGAATGCTTAGGTCTGCCTGTAGTGTTAATAAGAGACTGATTTCACTTCAACAGGCAGGAAACCAATTACACATGTTTTTTCTTCGTTTTGTTTTTTACTTTTTTTTTTTTTAAAAAAAATTTCGGGGAGGAGTAAAAAATTGGCTACTACTGCCAGACCACTTTCTCAGAGTTTAGTGGACACTTAACGAACCAGCCAAACAAATGACAATGAAAAGGAAAGTTACAGCAATAAATTCATAATGCTACAACAACCAAAGGAAACAAACATTACCTAATATCAAACTCTTCAGATTTCTGTACAGCTTCTTCAGAAATCTGTACAGCTTTAAACTATCGGACAACAAATTTCCATGGCCAAATTAAGAACAACGATGGCCTCGTGTCAAATCTCGTGCCAGGCCTTGAATTACCAAGGTGATAAACTGAATAATTCGAAAGAAGCAAATTATTTTGTACTGCGCATATGCATTTTTTATGACAAGTTCTGAATTACTCTTCATATGCAGCAAGGAGATACGGGGAGAGATCCTCTTTGTTCTATATAAATTGACCACAATTCAATATGCATCTAACCATAGCACTGAAAATGATATTCTCTCTGCATTTTGCCCAGAACTTCTGTTTCTATCTCTGGAGGCGCTCATGAAGACTCAAAATGATGATGTCCGATTGAACTATGTAGGTTTGTCAACTTCTTCAAAACCACTTTTTTTTTTTTTTTTTTTGTGTTTCCTAGACCGAACATGATGGCTAAATCTTCTTTCTGGTTTATAATTTGTAGCTGGTGGTGCATGAGTTTGGGTGATATTTTTGAATGTTTGCATTTGCGTACAAATGAAGCCCAGTTTCTCATTTCTCATCTTCTTTTATCTGATGTGTATTGATTTGTATACTGACAACTACCAGAATAAATGTTTTAAAAAAAAGCTATGAAAAGCTATGTCATAATGGATGGAAAACTGAAAATGATGTATTGATTTGTATACTCATCTTCTTTTATCTGATGTGTATTGATTTGTATCTAACTATTCCTGTTCATTCATTCATTGTGCATCACTACTAGAATAAATGTTTAAAAAAAAAGCTATGCAACATAATTATTTCCAACCTTGAGAATACTGCATGATCATTCTATACTGACAACTAACTTGAATGCTTTGAGAAAATACAAGAAATGGATACTCGTGGTATTATGTCATAATGGATGGAAAACTGCATACCTTAATGGTTGCAACAAGGCCCAACCTGAAACACAATAAAGCTGCATTAGTCCTTTCTAAATGTAGTAAACTCATAGCTTTATTAAAAATTATAAATCTCTCTGCTTATCATAACTAAGCAGCCCCAAAAGAAATTAATTTTATCAGTACAAGAACAACATAAAATGAACTAAAATATGAAAACCCCATAGAAAGATCCATGACCATCTTGTGGCAAGGCCGATAACAGAAAATTTTCAAACACTCTATGGAAGGAGTAGAAATTAAGTTTATTCACTACTTAAATCCCAATTAGAGTAGTGGCCCAAAATGAATAAAAAATTTGAAATTCCAAAGCAACAAGATAAATCGACCTATTTGAGCTCGGACTTAGGATATGCCATTCCACCAACAAAGTTGCTTGCCAGGATATTGAAGAAAGAAAGCAAAAGCTAAAAGAAAATGCAACTCAAAACATTTTGTTCATGTGCAAGTTTTTTCCAGACTTGAAGAACCATTTTACAAAATTCAGCTCAACCACATAGCTGCGCATCTACAGTATGGTTATAGGTTTCAATTCGATATTCTACCCCCAAAAGATATACCCAGATGACTTTTCATCTACCCGACTTCTTAGCTCAACTCTAAGTTTCTAAATTCTGATTAGTCAATCCCGTAAACAAGATAAGATCACTTATCCAAAGATTTTAATCGACTTCTTTTCCAATAAATTAACAAACGCTGCCCTGAATGACTAAAATTTTGCAATGGTAACTCTTAAGTTTCTATCAAAGGTCCTCTGCTTTCGTCAGACTAAGATCTCCAACTTAACACTGTGGAGCTAATAATTAGTTATCTGTCCTCAGAGGGCACTTCCATCAAGCCAAACCAACTATTGGTTGAAGAAAATATAGTGGATTATGTATTTGAGATATTACGATTTTCAGGTGAGCAATCGTAGTCCTAAAAATTCTGAACAAGCATAATCTGTCAGGGATAAAGATATCTAGCTATTTTTTTTAGATCGAAAGGACACAGATGTACAACCTATGAAACAAATCCTAATCGTAGTCTTGAAAATTCTTGAACAAGCATAATCTGTCAGAGATAAAGACATCTAGCGATTTTTTTTAGAACTCAAGGACACATATGTACAACCTATAAAATAGTTCCTGTTCAAGTAAGGTCGTAGATATCTAGCTATTTTTGTGTTGGTAAATACATGAAAACTAGTCAAGGTCATAGATATCTAGCTATTTTTGTGCTGTTAAATACATGAAAACTACACATTCTTTTTTCAAAATAGAACATATGCCAGAAACTTCGAATTCTAGGATAATGAAATGAGTTGCACATTGCTGAAGGTAAGGATCCCTTAACAAGGGCTTGCGTCTTCAGGCCCTTGATCTTCTTTCAAGAGCTGAATTGCCCTTCAATCAAAGGCTTGCGGTCGGATTTGCAACACTAATTCTAGTGTTGGGTCATGTTGCTGAAGTTCCTTTCCATCCAATTCACAGCCAAACACTTGGTCTCATTTTGAAATGCATTTCTCAGTGTCCTGGAGTAGTGGTTGTATCTCTCGTATTGAAGAACTAGTTCTTATTTTGACGAGTATGCTCCGTAAGAATGTGACTGGGGAGATGGGCATACATCCAGACACATTTGCAACAACCCGTGCAATCCTGGTCACGATTATGAAGTCTCCATCTCATAGGGTGCCACATCTAGCAACATCAATTCAAGAAGTATTAGAACATGTAGTTTTATTTCGTCTTAGTACATTCGAAACACAACCAGGTCAACTTTTACATTCTTTATACCTTCTCAAGGAGTTCTATATATATAGTCAAGTCAATACTGTCATGGACAACTCTATCACCAAAGAAATGAAAAATTGTGCTCTTGATGTATGTACAACACACTACCTTGGCTTTTAGCAACTATCAATGTAACTGAAGAGGAACTTGTTTTGGGGGTATTTGAAACTTTTCATTCGATTTTGCTCCAAAATCCTGACATCAGGACCATAGATTTTGCAAACACACTTCTATCTGCTTGTTGTTTGAGTTTCTCTTTTAGATGTCTAGGCTCATTTCTATATGAAAAGATGAAATGGAGAGTGTATCTAATGCTCAGTTCTCCGGTGGATGTCATCTTTGGAAATGATTTCACTGGCATTAGAGAACTTGTATCATTTTTTCCATCTGATCCAGTTGATTTACTGTTTCTACTTGGACAGGAAAGCTCCAATGACTCAGATCTTTCTTCTTGTTAGTCTGCTGTTTTGTTGTTACTATATGTAAGTTCATTACATGATGATAGGTAACACACTTTTGTTTCTTCTTTCTTGTATCCTCTTTTTGGTATATATCTGTTGTCTATGTACTCACCACATGAATACCTCTTTGCCAGACTTGTTGATGAGAAGATGGTTTAGCATGTTCCAGTATATTCTTGTCAGCAAAAGTGGCTTACTATGTGGATACCATGACCCATTTATGGTCACACAAATGGTGAATATATATGGGTTTTGTAGGTCTGTTGCTGATGCTAGTTGCCACACTTCCTACAGTTCAGAAGTCGAAAGAATATTGTTCTAATTGGTGATTGAAAGTGAGTGGGATATGCATTCTTCAAGGATTCATAGACCATCATTAGTATGGTTGTTTAAGCAAGAGAAAATCAGAAATCCATTATGTTATCAGGTTTTGAAAATATGCCAAATCCATTATGAACTTTTCCTGTTTTACTTAAACGCTCCTGTTTTTTTTTTTTTTTTTTTTGTGTGCAAGACTCTGTTATCTATATTCCCCTTCTTTCGATTGTTTTCAAATTAGGAGTAAGAATATGAAGACCCGAGTGATTGGTTGCCCAAAAACTATTGATGGTGATCTCAAATCCAAAGAGGTCCCCACAAGTTTTGGATTTGATTCTGCTTGCAAGGTACTCATTTCTCTTTGTAACTGCTTTAGAATTCATATTTCGTTTGGACTCAACTTTGGTGACTGTTGCAAAGTTGAAGTAGTTTCTTCAAGAATTCAAGGAAAAAATGGAATGTCGCATTCATGAGATGAGACGCTTAATAGGCTCTTCTGATGTTTATGCAGATATATTCAGAAATGATTGGTAATGTGATGGTTGATGCTCGATCTACAGGAAAATATTACCACTGTAAGCATTTTACTTAATGAAATTGAAACTAAAAATAGTTCTGATGTGCTGACATGTTCATAACAACTGAAATATTGACATTACCAGTATTTCAAGTTCAGATATGTCCACTTTTTTTAAAATATATATTTATAAATAAGTAGATAATATCAATAATAAAGCCCATCTTGTTGCCTCATCTGTAAAAAACAGAGCACTTCACGGCTACTCAATTTTATTAACCTAATGTGAAATTGTACTTTTTTATTGTTGTGATGTTGATACCTTTTTTTTCTCACTCAAGTTTCAAGTTTATTATCATATTGCATTAACAGTGTACATATATCCACAGTTGGACGACTTATGGGTCGTGCTGCTTCTCACATCACACTAGAGTGTGCTTTGCAAACTCATCCAAATATTATTATTATTGGAGAAAAGGTAGCTGCTTTATTTAAACTACTTAAGATAGAAACCTTTGTCAAGGAGGACATTTATCTCCACATGCTTTACCAGATAGAAATCTTTGTCAAGAAGGGCATTTACCTCCACATGCAACCCTAGGGTTGTTTATTCCCTTTGAGAACTAGATTTTGTCTCAGTAATAACTAATAATCTCTGCAACAGATACTCTCATGTAAACATGAAAATTGAAATTGTTGAGTCAGTTAATATATCCTGTTTCAGAATTTCATCTTCTTGCATTTTTACATAGAATGGTAAATATCAAACAAAACTTAGGGTAAAGATAAAAATTTGTGATAAACAAAAGATTCATGGAATTAGGTTGAAACTTTTAATATGGTGTAATGGAACTAAGGATTGACATCCCATATCATATTCAATTGCCTAAGTGATATCGGATGCCTTTTTTTGTCAGCTTTGAAAAATTTGTTCTCTACCACCTAGTTGTAGTTGACTCATAGAGATTTATTGGTTTTGAATGTATGCAGGCGACAAAATTTCCAGACAAAAAATAATTTGTTTTGAATGTTGACTCATATATTAATAGAGCTTTAGTTTATAGGGTACATCGAATTTACAATGTGTTTTGCAGGTTGCGGCTAAGAAGCTTACCTTGAAAAACGTTACAGACTACATTATCGATGTAATTAGTAAATGTTTTGAACTTGGTTATTAATTATGGTGTTGTACTTATTCCTGAGGGTTTGATTGACTTCATTCCGGAGGTATTTCTTTTGTTATTGTAACTAATTGTGTTTATTTCTTTTGGTTGTATGCTCACTATCCACTAAACCCAAGATTCTTGGGATCAATATGTCATTCTTGAACTGATATCATATATAGCTCACTTTCTACAGGTGCAACAACTTATTTCGGAACTCAATGAAATTCTTGCCCATGATATTATAGATGAGGATAGGTTATGGAAAAAGAAATATTATAGATGAGGATAGGTTATGGAAAAAGAAATGAGGATAGGTTATGGAAAAAGAAACTTACTACTCAATCTCATCACCTTTTTGAATTTTTTCCACAAGCAATCCAAGAACAATTGTTGCTTGAAAGAGATCCACACGGAAATGTCCAGGTAATTGTTTTTTCTTTTTGTTTTATACATGTCTTTCCATGTAACTGAGTTGGAAAAGAGAAGGCAAGAAGGTGCATATAATGGGTGGCCAATTCAAGTGGCAGTCACATTTCTTTCGGTACTTATTCTATTCGTGCTTGAACTTTTGCTGTTTTACTTATACGCTCTTGTTTAATAATTTAGTGATAACACATTATTTAGCACTTGGGTAGTAGGCAAGTCAGTTGAGATCTGAAAAACATGCATGTTGGTAAATGCATTAAGATCTTTTAAATTCATATTTGATAATTAGGGAATACCAAGTATCTAGACTTCCATTACCCACGAACTTTGATTCAACTTATTGCTATGCTTTGGGTTACACTGCTGGAGCTCTCATCCATTCTTGAACTCTTGCAAATGAATTGATAGTTGATCAATATGTTGATTCATTTTCCCCAACGAACGTTGGATTTATTTTATTGTTTTCTTTATATCTGCTACAAGATCTAAATAGTCATTTTGTTGGATTCTTTAATATGTTTTAATCTCATGATGGGTATAGGACTCATCCATTGATTCTCTTGAATCAACCTTTCGTGATCGTGTTTCATAACCAAAAGAGTAATATTGTGTCTTGAACATTTTTCTTGGGCTGTAAAAATCGATTCTTGATGATTCTTGATAATTCTTTAATTCATCTAACTCCCAATCTTTACGTTGATATCTTGAAACATGGGTTTGATTGGATCTTTGGACCTTTTTCGATATTGTTGCCTTCTTATCCCACCCCAAATTGCCTTAGAAACATCATTGGAGTCACTAGAATCACTAGAATTAAATTTCCAATGTGGATAATGATAGGTGCTTTGAGAAAATCGAGCATGGACAAAATTAGTATGTTGGAATTCTTCTTTTGAACCACTTGAGTCAAAATTCCAACTTTGTTTTTGGAAGTAAATTTTATTTTCTTGCCTATACCAACTGCTGATTTTTTTTTTCTTGGACGTCTTCTTTGATCGATAATAGTCAATTCTTGCAAAATCTTGATAAATCTTCGGTTTCTTCTTTCTTTCTTGGAATTTCAAGGGTTCCCCCTAATTAGATGTTAGTTGTTCGACAATGAGGACAACTCACAAAGCTTCCTCTTGTGATCGAGGTCACTAAGAGTTTCTTGGAGTTCCACTGGCGGCAGTCAATATTGGCCCACGGATGCTCTGGTACCAAATTGATGTCTCCTAAAGGAGATAAAAGGAGAATTCTCTCCAAGAATCAAGATTATGAATATTTTATTAGAATGAATAAAGTGTTTGATACAAGAGGGGAAGGTTCCTATTTGATGAAACAAAGAGAAGAGAAGAACACAACATTTTACGTGGAAAATCCTAGAACAGGGAGAAAAAACCACGATACAATCACTCTTTTTATTATTATTTTCTATGTTTCATACAGAACAGGGCACAAATATAAATAGAGATGTAGGAAACCCTAATACAGACTAGGGCAAGATGAAACTACTAAAATGCCCTTAGGGTTCAAAAGTAAAGTCCTTTTTTATTTTCAACACTCTCTCTCAAATTGGGGCATAGATGTTAATAAGACCTAACTTGCTGACACAAAAATCAAAACTCTGTCTGTTAAGTCCTTTTGTCTATGAAGATGTCTGTGACCTGTTGACCGAAAGAGATGTATTGAATGTAGATACTGTCATTGTCCAATCTTTCTTTGATGAAGTGTCTATCGATTTCAACGTGTTTGGTTCTATCATCTTGAACCAGATTATTTGCTATACTTATTGCAGTTTTGTTGTCACAGTAGAGCTTCATCAGATGATCACAATCCCGACACAGGTTTGACAAAACTTTCTTTAACCAGATTTCTTCACATATTCCCAGACTTATAGCCATGTATTCTGCTTCAACACTGCTTCTAACAACCACCATTTGTTTCTTACTTCTCCAAGTGACAAGATTTCCCCACAAAAAGGTACAGTACCCAAATGTGACTTTTTGTCTACAATAGAGCCTGTCCAGTCAGTGTCAGTATAAGTGAGATACCTCGTTTGTCAGTTTTCTTGAACATCTAACCCTTACTGGGAGTAGTTTGTAAATATCTTAGGATGCGTTCAACAACCTTCATATGCTCTTCATAGTGCTTGCATAAACTGGCTTACCACACTGACGACGTAGGATATGTCTGGTCTAGTATGGGATAGGTAAATTAGTTTCCCTACTAAACATTGATATCTTTCTTTATTAACAGGAAAGTTAATAGAGTCGCCAAGCTCGGTATTGACTTCTACGGGGTTATCAACTTTGCATCCAGTTATACTTGTTTCTTTTATCAAGTCAAGTGTATATTTCTGTTGAGAGACTGAAAGTCCCTCTTTTAATCGTGCTACTTTCGTCCCAAGAAAGTACTTGAATCTTCCGAGGTCTTTAATCTCAAACTCCTTAGCCATTTTCTTTTTCAGTCTGTCAATCTCTGTAGTATCATCGGGATAACACAATATCATCCCCGTATACAATGAGAACGACACTCTTTCCTGACACTGACCTTTTTGTAAGCAGAGTGTGATCAGAGTGTCCCTGAGTATAACCTTGAGATTTAACGAAGGTAGTAAACCTGTCGAACCACGCTCTTGGAGACTATTTTAATCTGTATAATGACTTTCTTAGCTTACACCCTTCGTGATCAAACTGAGCTTCAAAACCTGGAGGACTCATGTAGACTTCCTCTTTTAACTCACCATTGAGAAATGCATTTTTCACATCTAGATGATGGAAGGCCAGTCTTTGTTCACAACCATGTCGAACTGTGTTTAGTTTTGCAACCAGAGAAAAAGTCTTAGAGTAGTCTATTCCAAAGGTCTGAGTAAATCCTTTAGCAACTAGCCTGACCTTATAACTGTCAAGCGTCCCATCAGACTTGTACTTTATGGTGAACCCCTATTTGCATCCAACCGTCTTATGCTCTTTAGGAAGAGACAGACGATCCCAAGTATTGTTTTTCTCAAGAGCCCTCATTTCTTCCATAATTGTAGTTTTTCACTCGGGGATTTCCATTGCTACTTATAAATTATTTGGTATCGTTACTGTTTATAGACTTGTAGTAAGAGCTCTGAACTCAGGTGAAAGGTTACCATACGACAGATAACTCCGCATTGGGTGCTTAAGGCAGGACTTGATTCTTTTTCTTAAGGCAATAGGAAGATCAAGGGAGGAATCTCCACCTTTTACTCTATCTGACCTTCCATTAGAAATTCCACACTTAGTCTCTAGCGTAGAGTTCCATTCTGATAAGCAAATAGTGACAATCATAAGGAGTTGGCCAAGTAAGCAATATTTAGGTTCTAAAAGATGAAAGTGAAGTTCAACAATCTCGAACCAGCTCAACTGAAGCTCGTGGTGAAAATCATTGTAAGAACTTTTCAAGTCAATCCAATCATGAGGCAATCATTATGCCTCAAGGACCAATGTCAAGAGCTAAAAAACTTGAAGAGGGATTAAACGCTTGCTTCCAAGCTAAATTTCCAACCCATCACGAAGAGTTGCAATCCTAAAAGCTCCAAGAGTCACTTGGGCACCCAAAAGTCCTAATGAATCTGCAAAATTCAGATTCATCCCCGTGTTTAATGCTTGATGTATTAATTTATTTCAATGTATTTACATTTATTAAGGTTCATGTATGTCCTCAAAGAGTTTTTGTTGAACTTAGTCAATTAGGTGAAAAGTTGTGTCTTTTCAAATTGTCTTTTCCATCAGTATAAATACCTATGTAGTTTGGTCATTGGAACACACTTGAGATTGAATGGAATTTCATTAAAGGTTTTGTCTTTCAAGCTTTATGCTTTTTCTTTGTATTTTTGTGTTTAAAATGCATGTATTAGAACTTTCAATCTAGTTTGATCAATTAGATTGTGGAGAGTTCGAATTCTTGAAGTTAGGAATAAGTTTTCCTTTCTTGTTGATCATCGATCAATCTTCCAAGCCAAATATGTTTAGCTTTCTTGGGGTTGCTTACTAAATAGTTAATTGGGGTTACTTTTATTATCGTTGTGGGGTTTCACCTAGAATAAAGGGGTTCTCATACGTGATTGAGGGCCCACAACGATAATAAGAATAACCCCGATTAACTATTTAATAAGCAATCCCAAGAAAGCTAAACATATTTGGCTTGGAAGATTGGTCGATGATCAAGAAGAAAGGAGAACTTGTTACTAACTTTAAGAAGTCGAACTCTCCACAATCTAATTGATCAAACTAGATTGAAAGTTCTAATACATGCATTTTAAACACAAAAATACAAAGAAAAAGCATAAAGCTTGAGAGACAAAAACTCTAATGAAATTTCATTCAATCTCAAGTGTGTTCCAATGACCAAACTACATAGGTATTTATACTAATTGAAAAGACAACTTGAAAGGACACAATTTTTCACTTAATTGACTAGGTTCAACAAAAACTCTTGAACCTTAATAAATGTAAATACATTGAAATAAATTAATACATCAAGCATTAAACACGGGGATGAATCTGAATTTTGCAGATTCATTAGGACTTTTGGGTGCCCAAGTGACTCTTGGAG
This sequence comes from Benincasa hispida, assembly GCF_027475165.1. Taxonomy (NCBI): domain Eukaryota; kingdom Viridiplantae; phylum Streptophyta; class Magnoliopsida; order Cucurbitales; family Cucurbitaceae; genus Benincasa; species Benincasa hispida. The sequence continues at coordinate 44,188 of NW_028325646.1, forward strand.
CTTCAAGGGTTGCAACTCTTCGTGATGGGCTGGAAATTTAGCTTGGAAGCAAGCGTTTAATCCCTCTTCAAGTTTTTTAGCTCTTGTCATTGGTCCCTGAGGCATAATGATTGCCTCATGATTGGATTGACTTAGAAAGTTCTTCCAATGATTTTCATAACGAGCTTCAGTTGAGCTGGTTTGAGATTGTTGAGCTTAACTATCATCTTGTAGAACCTCTATATTTCTTACTTGGTCAACTACCTGGAATAGTTGCTTCAACTTGTTTATTCCCAGCCATATCAGCCACAACTTTCTTGGTACAATCATTAGTTTTGCTATTTTCTTCCACAGTACACATATCATTTTTAGCACAAATACCAATATTATCAGAGACGAGTATGAGCATCATTATCATTCTCAACACAAATATCGAGGTTATTAAAGACAAAAGTATGAGTACCTTGGGCTAATGTTGGGTCGTACTCATAGATCGTTACCGGAGAAACAATAGGTGGCACAATTTCCTTCTTGAGATTCTTCCTATAGTATGTTATCCATGGACCTATTTGGTAGGTAAGACAGTGACAGTGTCGGTAATATTCAAGATAGGATCAGGAAGGGAATCAGAAAAGATCGAAGACGGGGGCCAATTAGTCTCTTCATTAGAGCTCTCCCCCTGAAAATGACTAATAGAAAAGAAGGGTTGATCCTCTTGAAAGGTGACATTTATCGAAATAAAATACTTGTGGGAGGGTGGATGAGAACACTTATACCCACGTTGATGGAGAGGATAGCCAACGAAGACATATTTCTAAGCACGAGGAGTAAATTTTGTCTTTTAACGCAACTGCGCGCATCAATGCATACTCAACCTTTGCATGCAGCGCCTCGCGCGCACACTTGTACAACCCTCGTGCGCAACCTAGCGTACACACCCATGCAACGCCTTGCGTCATTCTGCCTTTGCGCGCATCTGTAGCCTTCCCGGTTGAGTTGCCTGCGTGCTCAACTGTTCCAGCTACATGCTTATTCAACTCAAAAATACAAATTCAACTTCAAGCTGAATTTACTTATTTTTCCAGACATTATTTCGGGAAATTTCCTTCTACAAACTTGTTTAAAATCGTCTTAACTTACTTACCTTAAAATTTGAGCTTCAAATTCTTCACGATATGGTCAGAATTTTTCAATCTTCACACCCTGCTCAGAATCACATGAGAGCTTGACTTCTTGAGGAAATCTTCTAATGTCAACTCGAATTCTTAAGAATTTCCTTCCAGCAACCTCATAGCTTCATCTACACTCCTCAAGCCTTCAAATGGCTGTGGAATCACCCCTTTAACACTAGAGAATTGTCCAAACCAAGTTCTTGAACTGAGGCTTCCCTTTTAGATTAAGAGATGCATGACCTTAATTACACTTAGGCTGCCACCTATCCCACTAAGTCAACATTAAACCTTCTAATCTCGACAACTGGCCACTACAATCGATGATTAAGCTGAAAAGCTTCCCCTAATCACCAACACATAGCTTACTAACTCTTACCAACGCATGGCTTTACTTGGACGCATACACCTCTTAGCTAGTGCACGTCTCAGCGCCCTTACTCGCACCCGATGCCTAGTCTCAAGATCATCGCATGGGCCTACTTTACACACATCCTTGCCCGACCATTGCACACCAATGCATGCACAAGCCGCATCGCTTAAGGCATTCTCGCCCATGCGCGCGTCCTTGCCCAACTAACCTCAACGTGAGGCTCGACTAGCGCATAGCCCATGCTCAACGCATGGCATCTTCTTCTCGGCCAACACTTAGCCAATGTTCTTCTTCACACCACTAGCTTTCATCTTAACCTTAAGATGCTTAGGCCATCGCACACCTCAGCATGACTGTCAATGCATCATGACCTTCAACACTTGGTCAAAATTTCTCTCCTTAACCAAGCCTTCTTACTCTTTCACTTAGCACCCGAGAGCCCTTAGTAATCAACACTTGAAATCATTTTTCTTTCCTTCCTTAGCATCCTCAAGCTTTCCCTACACCCTAGTATTAACTTACACTTCTTTCACTTAGCACCCGAGAGCCCTTAGTAATCAACACTTGAAATCATTTTTCTTTCCTTCCTTAGCATCCTCAAGCTTTCCCTACAACCTAGTATTAACTTACACTTAATCTTATATAACATACACAAGTAGAGAAAATAAGCTTCGGGGTTGACAAATATTTCTTGCTTTGCTTAATGAGATCCACAACTACTTTCCGTCTTAGGTTGTTAGTCTACATGACTCATTGAGTACTCATAGGCAATCATTTGAATACTCATATATTAAGCAAACAAAATAACTTCCACAAATTCTACTTAGATCATGATATTAATCTTCACCCTTACCCCATTAGAATTAGTTACTTATGACAAGAGATAAAGCCAAAGTGAGGATAGATAAGATGATGAAAGTGAACATGATGATATTAAAATAGTTGTTGAATACACAAATGAACTATCTCTTAAACAAAAGGCTACAACAACTAAGAAGATAGAGAAATAAGGTGAAGGGCAATTGTTAGTAATCTCTTGCTTCTCACAGATGAATGTTGAGGCTGCTTGTGATATAATGGTTGGATGAATGCAGAAAGCCCTTTTAGACTCTTGCTTCGGCGAAGCTTCGATGAAGAATCAAGGTGAAATATGGAGGTGGAATTCCCACTCTGATAAGTCGTAATCGTCTAACGTGGTAGGTGAGAATTTCAGCATTGCTATCATGGTCAATATTCTAAATACTTGCGAGAAGATCCGCTGGTATTGACTCTGAGATCCCGAGGCATGCGACTAATTGTTTGTTCGTCGGGTAGGGGTTTTGCACATGCGATGTAGGTCCTACGATCAGTTTGCAAAATAGACACTTTGGTGCAACATAACTCATGATATGGGGTAGTAGGTGTTTTTGAGATGCTTCACACAAGTTTAATAACATGAATACTTAAGAAGATTGACACATATTCTTCTTATCTATCATCATTATTCCAAGTAAAAGACTATAATAATTTGTATTTCTACAAGTTATCAGGTTGGCCGACACCTTTTGACATTTCACATGGGCAACCATTTGTTTTCCCATCTTTTCACGCAAGTCCGCCATCTTTTCACGCAAGTCCACCCCTTCCCCAAGCCTCTTTCTCCATCCACCATAATTTTCCATCTACAAATTTCAGCACATCCAATCTCCTCGTCTCCCACTGACTTTGCCCACCAATGTTTTTGTCAGTTGTCATTTTTCCATCTGCCAGTCTCTTTGCCACCCTAACCAATGAACTACCGGTGTCTTCTCTCTCCATCGTGGTCAACTTATTGGGAAAAACCTTCCACTTCTATTGCATGAACAAGCAGAAAAATAACTAAAAAATTGAAAGAAAATAATAAAATTGGAAACACAATAATTAGCGTGAAAAACTCAAACTCAACGGAAAACAACAGCCCATCAAAGAGATTCATTATGCAAAAAATTGTTACATTCTCAGAATAATTCTCTCCTCGACCCCAATTATAACATCACTCTCAAAGCTTTTGACTACTCATACCCTTTTTCCCATTTTTGAACTAGAGAATGCAGAAGGGAATTTAACAAGACTTAACACACCTAAGCTTAAAATGTTTCTAACTGAGATGACTTGAAACCAAAGACATAGATTCCTTTTATAATGCTTGGAGCCCATGACTTTTTTGAGTTTTTCTGATGTGGGATGATTGCACTTTTACTATTTTACCAAAACCCAACACAACCTTCCACTACAACTTTGAGAAGCAATATTTTCTTCGTCCAATCATTGGAGACTTTTGACACATTCGGCTTCTTCAATCGAGTTGTCATTTGTCTGACACCACCTTTTCCATTGGTATTTTTCTCCTTTTTTCATTCCTTGCATCTCCAACTTTTTTCCTTTTTCATCATTCAAACGTTTTTATTTTGCTTGTCACTTTGCCTCCTTGACCTTACGTCCATCGGTGAGTTTTCTTTGCTTGTCTCGACCTTTTTTTTTATGGGTAGGTTTTCTTTTTGTCTTTCCTCCTCGACTTCTTCATCTTCCCCGTTTGGTTTCCATCTTCGATTGAACCATAAAGAGTTCTTCAGGTTTGAGACATTAGCAATCTTAGAATGATTGTCAATTGTAGATTTGTTTACAAACTTGAAATTCTCATTCCATTTTTGCGCTTTAAGTTTCTCGCAATTTCTCCTCCCGAATTTTTCTATTTGTCGTTATGCGCTTACAATCTGCAACCCAATTTTGCAGTTACTCCCACATCCATGGAGTTTCTCCTCTATCTGTCATATAACATTTGCGATTAGCAATTCGTTTTAGGCACTCGCTTCATGTCTATGGTTCTTGTTCTCCCATTGTCCAAAAGAAAAAAAGAAAGAAAAAAACAGTACTCCCAAGAAAGAACGAGCATTGATACCAATTTATTAGGATACTTCCTAATTAGAGCTCTTAAGAACAAGAAAATTCAAGAACACTCAAATATGGAAATATGCTATATAATAAAAGTAACATGACAACCTAACCTTACGAGAGGGCTAGTCTCTCCCAAATTTACCAAATGAAATTCCAAAAAATTTGACACCCACTTCCCAACCCCACTCCCTCTATTTATCTATAAAGCATTGCCACTCCTAAGGTGGCCAAGTGTCGGTGTCGAACATGTGTCCGACACTGCCACGTCCTGACGTCGCCGACATGTGTCCGACACGCCTTATTTCATTATTGTTTTTTTAATTTTTGACACGCCCTGACATGACTGGACACTTAAGGGCACAACTGCGACACGTTCAAGACAATGGACCTACAAAATTAAAATGAAAAAACAATGAAACAACCATTTTTAAGCCCGAAGGCTTATAATATTAGCCCAATCGAAAACTTAGCTTTTATGGTAAATATGTAGAACTGACTGCACAATTTATCTACCCGTATCGCAATCATGTTAATTTTCTTGAAAGGATTTCTTGCTTTCACTTGTTAGAATTGTTAGTGTGAATATGTGCAGTCTTGATGCGAAGTGATTGCCATTTGAATGCAATTCTTGATTTAAATGCATTTTTGTTTTACCCGAGTGGTTTTGATATGATATGCAGTGGGAGGGATAAGATTGAAACTAGATCAGGTGAAACTCTTTCTTCCCAGAATTTTCATTTTGAGACGTCTTAGTTGTAGTCAAGGCATTAATTGACAGTTCGGTTCTATTTTTCAGTTTAAGCAAGCTGAAGAAACTGCTCAGAATCTTGATTTGGATGGCCTTGTTGTAATTGGTGGAGATGATTCCAACACAAATGCACGTCTCCTCGTTGAAAACTTTAGGTATTTTTCAGAACTATGAAATTTGTTTATTGCCTCCCTCCTTTTTGCTCTCTTTCTCACTCTCATTGTCATATATGGATAAGCTATTATATGTTATTTTTATTACAAAAATATAAGGTTGAGTAATTAATTACTCTAGGGTACCATTTTTTTTTGTGTGCAAGACTCTATGATCTATATTCCCCTTCTTTCTGTTGTTTTCAAATTAGTAGTAAGAATTTGAAAACCCAAGTGATTGGTTGCCCAAAAATTGTTGATGGTGATCTCAAATCCAAAGAGGTCCCCACAAGTTTTGGATTTGATTCTGCTTGCAAGGTACTCATTTCTCTTTGTAACTGCTTTAGAATTCATATTTCGTTTGGACTCAACTTTGGTGACTGTTGCAAAGTTGAAGTAGTTTCTTCAAGAATTCAAGGAAAAAATGGAATGTCGCATTCATGAGATGAGATGCTTAATAGGCTCTTCTGATGTTTATGCAGATATATTCAGAAATGATTGGTAATGTGATGGTTGATGCTCGATCTACAGGAAAATATTACCACTGTAAGCATTTTGCTTAATGAAATTGAAACTAAAAATAGTTCTGATGTGCTGACATGTTCATAATAACTGAATTATTGACATTACCAGTATTTAAAGTTCAGATATGTCCACTTTTTTAAAAAATATATAAATAAATAAATAGATTTAATCCCATCTTGTTGCTTTATCTGTAAAATACAGTGCACTTCACGGCTGCTCAATTTTATTAACCTTCTCTATTTGACCTACCTAATGTGAGGTTGTACTTTTTCATTGTTGTGATGTTGATACTTTTTTGTTTCTCACTCAAGTTTCAAGTTTATTATCATATGACATTAAAGTGTACATATATCCACAGTTGGACGGCTTATGGGTCGTGCTGCTTCTCACATCACATTGGAGTGTGCTTTGCAAACTCATCCAAATATTACTATTATTGGAGAAAAAGTAGTTGCTTTATTTAAACTACTTAAGATAGAAACCTTTGTCAAGGACAACATTTATCTCCACATGCTTTACCAGATAGAAATCTTTGTCAAGAAGGGCATTTACCTCCACATGCAACCCTAGGGTAGTTTATTCTCTTTGAGAATTAGATTTTGTCTCAGTAATAACTAATAATCTCTGCAACAGATACTATGTAACTATGAAAACTGAAATTGTTGAGTCCGTTAATATATCCTGTTTGAGAATTTTATCTTCTTGCATTTTTACATGGAATGGTAAATATCAAACAAAACTTAAGGGTAAAGATGAAAAGTTGTGATAAACAAAGGATTCATGGAATTAGGTTGAAACTTTTAATATGGTGCAATGGAACTAAGTATTGACATCCCATATCATATTCAATTGCCTAAGTGATATTGGATGCCTTTTTTTGTCTGCATTGAAAAATTTGGTCTCTACCACCTAGTTGTATTTGACTCATGGAGATTTATTGGTTTTGAATATATGCAGGCGAAAAAATTTCCAGACAAAAAATAATTTGTTTTGAATGTTGACTCATTTATTAATAGAGCTTTAGTTTATAGGGTACATCGAATTTACAATGTGTTTTGCAGGTTGCGGCTAAGCAGCTTACCTTGAAAAACGTTACAGACTACATTGTCGATGTAATTAGTAAATGTTCTGAACTTGGTTATTAATTATGGTGTTGTACTTATTCTTGAGGGTTTGATTGACTTCATTCCGGAGGTATTTCTCTTGTTATTGTAACTAATTGTGTTTATTTCTTTTGGTTGTATGCTCACTATCCACTAAACCCAAGATTCTCGAGATCAATATTTCATTCTTGAACTGATATCATTTATAATTCACTTTCTACAGGTGCAACAGCTTATTTCGGAACTTAATGAAATTCTTGCCCACGATATTATAGATGATGATAGGTTATGCAAAAAGAAATATTATAGATGAGGATAGGTTATGGAAAAAGAAACTAACTCAATCTCATTACTTTTTTGAATTTTTCCCACAAGCAATCCAAGAACAATTGTTGCTTGAAAGAGAACCACACGACAATGTCCAAGTAATTGTTTTTCCTTTTTGTTTTATACATGTCTTTTCATGAAATTGCGGTGGAAAAGAGAAAACAAAAAGGTGCATATAATGGGCGGCCAATTCAAGGGGCAGTCACATTTCTTTGGGTACTTATTCTATTCGTGCTTGAAATGTAAAATTACGAATGGTACGAGCAAATGGCCACGAGATGATACGAAAAAAATTGTACTTTGCTGGTTAGTGCTCTGTGTGTTATCTCTGTTTAATTCTTCTTTTGACTTATACGTACGAAGGGATGTGTGGTTTATCCACGAACTTTGATTCAACTAATTGCTATGCTTTGGGTTACACTGCTGGAGCTCTCCTCCAGAGTGAAAAAACTGGACCAATATCATCGATCTGTCTGTCCCACTTCTTGTACCTCCTGATCATTTTAGTCTCTAACCTTTTAACCTTTCATTCTTTTTCTTGATATCAGTTTCCTCCATAGATTTTTCCTCGTTTCTATTACTTACTAGTTATGCATATTAGGTAGGAAATTTGGCTGCTCCAGTTGAAGATTTGGATGGTTGGCAGAACTGCATTGACTTCGTTAATGGACGTGGAAAGGAGACACGGTATGATTTTTTCATGAAAACGTGCATTCCTGTTCTCATGTTTTCTTGAATAACACGTTAATAATTTTTTTTATAGAATATTTTTTATGGGGAATAAGAAGGGAAATGACAAACAGAATATCAATTATCCAGCCAAAATGAGAACAATGGAGTTCACTAGAAGAAAAAAAATTTAAGATGAAAAAAACCTCTCCAATCTATATTAAAAAGACGACAATTTTCTAGTTGATGAAACTTAAAAGTTTATTTTATTTTTCTTTTTTAAGCATCCAAATAACTTACTAGTGACTAACAAAATACTATAAAGACAGATGCATGTAAGATCAGAAAAACAAGGATAAAAGTGGAGTATCATCATGTAAAAGTGGGGTATCTTTTCTCTTAACAATTTTGAAAGGCTTTGGATTGATAGAACATCTTCATGTAGTCTAGTTTAATATTTATCATTTGATGATCTCTTTCTAAAGGTAGAATTCGTTTGGCAGGTAAGTTCAAGCCTGTGATCAAGAAGACAATGGAATATCGCATTTCTCTACCTATCTTTCATTGATTCAATCTTTCATTTCTCTACCTATCTTCCCATTTTCATCTACATTTCTCTCCTACCAATGTCTCTGCCTTTCATCATTAATGCCGATGTTTCCCCATCACAAGTGTTGGATTTGATTCTGCTTGCAAGGTACTCATTTCTCTTTGTAACTGCTTTAGAATTGATATTTCGTTTGGACTGAACTTTGGTGACTCTTTCAAAGTTGAAGTAGTTTCTTCAAGAACTCAAGGAAAAAATGGAATATCGCATTCATGAGATGAGACTCTTAATAGGCTCTACTGATGTTTATGCAGATATATTAAAAAATGATTGGTAATGTGCACAAAGAGGAAATCATAATAAACATCAATCGAGAAAAGCTCCGGATTAAAACAGTCAAGATTCTGGAAGAACGAGAGAAGAAGAAAATGCCACCGTGGACGTGAAAGGCCCAGCTTGGAATAAGTAGTCCCTGAGCTACTATGTGAAGACCTCATCACGGATGCATTCTTTTTTAATATCCTTTTTCTGCATCAATACTTCATGAACTTTCATCACCTTATTATTACCTGTTATCATATATTTGCTTTTACGTCTTTCCAAAAAAAAGAAAAAAGGGTGAGAAAATTTTTGCTAACTTTCTTTTATTGTTATCATTACCCTCTCAATGTTTTCTTTGCAAACGAACAAGACACATGATTGCGAAGGCGCTGCATGAAGATACAACTACTTTATTATTATCATTACCCTCTCAATGTTTGCAAAGGAAGATCGCTGCAAAGAAAGAGGCATCGATAGGCAATGCCGACGATAGCGCAAATTTTGGGGTTGTATTTTTCCTTCACTCTATTCCAAATTCTGCACCATCGCATCGTATTTTAATTTTGAAAGTTTTATCACTGCATCCTGTTTGATTACCGCAATCATTTAACATTGATAAATTTAGTAAGTCGCCGCATGCTTTCTCTTTGCCATTTATGATTTCAAAGATGAATCACATGCATCTATTTTTTTTTTTTTTATATACTAGAGTCAACTTATTTTTAGGACAATCACCTCAAGAAATGTTTCTAAAAGTTAGTGGTCTGCTAGGTTTCTTTCAAACTGATCCTTTACCAAACTTCTTAAGAACATTGGATGACTTCTTTCAATCTATTGGCAAGGAGGACATTGCCGCATTTTAAATTTTGGGGTGAGGTATTTATTTTCAACCTTGCTATTTTTGGCTATATGAAGAAAAAAAAGGAAAATTAGAATAATAACTCCACTGCCAACGCAATGGAGAAACACATGTTGATAAGAGTTAAGTTGTGAATGACACATACCTGTAGTTGGATGTCCGCAAGACACACGTGGGGGCAAGCCGAAACGAAAGTAAGTCGCCAGGATCAACGCATAAACAAATACCGCAATTCTGCTGCTAAGTATGTATGAGTCTAGTTTGAGAAAGAGCGTCTTGCTCGTAATTGGATGTCCGCATGACACATGTGGGGGCAAGCCAAAATGAAGGCGAGGCATGCGTCCATCGCATGGTAGTTGCGCTCGTCAAGCGATTGCGATCACCGTGTCGAAGTTGCGGTATTAAGCGAATGCGGTCACTACAAGATTGCGGCTACACGATAACGCATAATAGAGGGATCAACGCAAGGTTGGTGGAATGAACGCATCAACGTACATCTTGGGAAAATAAAAAACTGATGTTGACATTTCACCTACTACGCCATTAGCAGCAGAGATTTAGAAAGGACTAACGCGTCGCGAATGTCAGAATCAGAGCAGTCCATTAATGTTGTCGGCGATCCAATCTCTATATAAAGAAGCCGGTGAGCAGAATGTCAACTTATCTAGAGTTTTTCCCTGCGATCCAGACAAATGCGTGAGAAGAAGGCTTGAGAATTCTTCATCTCCTTCTTCCATTCCGAGAAACGACCAAAGCCTACGATCGGAGCTAGATCTCGGGAGAGTCAGCTCCACCGCCCATCCATGGAACCCTGATGCGTTATTTTATGAGGTGGAATTATGGATGAAAATGCGTTGAGCACTTAAGTTTTCTCAGTGGAATTCAAGTGTAAACCCCACTGAGTTTCTTGGTAAGTCCAGGGTCGAACACAGGGACTTGGGAAAAAATATGCGGTGGTAATTTCTCAGAAGAATTTGCGGTAACCAAATAAATCAAGTAGTTATTGGGAATGTTGTTTGTGGTAATAAAAATAAACAAATACAGCGGAGTTCGAATCATTGGGCGTACAGAATTTATCATACCTATCTCTAGGATGCATGCGATGCAGGTTGGCAAACAGAATTTATCTCTAGGTTCCTATCTTTTGTTTATGCAGTTCTAATCATTGCACTCTCGAGTCTAGATTCTAACTTAGCTCTTTCAAATCTTAGGTTCTTTCTTTAGACTCTCTCTCTCGAGTAGCTCTAAAGGGATGTCGAGCACAACATAAAGAAAATGGAGAACCTAAAGAGAGAGTCTAAAGAGCTACTCGAGAGAGAGTCTAAAGAGAGAGTCTAAAGGAATCAATATGTCATTCT
>NW_028325647.1:0-3567 GCF_027475165.1 Benincasa hispida
TATCTTTGAAATCCATTCTTAGATATGCTGAGAAGGTAATGGTCAAAAAGTCTAGTATTTCTTTACAACTTTCAGTTGGAATTTTTGGCATTAGTCCAAAGAGTTGTGTCCTACGAGAGGACATAATTAACTTTTGTAATATGGATGAAGTCAAGACAATGACTTTGGTGTCTTACACAGTGTAAGTAATGTTATTACTTTTCTAGACTTCAGTTATGACGTTTCTTTCTAATTTTGGTCGTCTATATTTATGTTATAAATCTTTTGTAGATACTCATCCTTTATTGATTCAAAGGAAAGTTCACAATACACTTTTGTAGATCAATCTCTCATTTCCTCTGGACATAACTCTCAAGAAGTTAAAACTCGAAACCTGCGTAGTAGATGATGGTCTCAGAAGTAAATCAATTAGTTCTTGCTCCTTTTGATGGAATACACAAGCATGCAACGGAAGAAAAAAGAATCAGTAAGTACTATAATTACATTTAATTTGAGTTCAAAAACATGCTATTTTAGAAAATTAAAGAAGGTTTCAGGATGAACATACATTTGATGATTTCTCCCAAATCCAAGCTACTCTTCACGTGTTTTTAGCTCCAAATTGACAATGAACCACCAAGAGAGCTTCTCTACTATTCTCAGCCTTGAATTTGGGTGGTGGAACTCGAATTTGAGTGAATTTGTGAAGTGAAATTTTGGATATGAGAGGGAGATGAAGATGAACTTCAGAAAACCATTTTCTTCAGCCAAAAATACATTCTCTCTCTTCAATTCGAAGAGCTTTTATCAACCTTCAGTATGCAAGCACTTCATTAATGGACTTGGCCAATAGTTGCTTCAACAATTGAAATGAGAATTTGTGTGATTGTGCATGAGAAGCACCTCATGCTTGAGAAAAATGGAAAAAACCCACTTTCTCAAATTTAAAATTTAATTTCCAAAAAATCTAATTAATTCTAAATTAATTAAATTTAATTTGATTAATTCCTAATTAAACAAATTCAACATTTCAATATTCAATTTCTCAAATTTAATTTTAAAATTGAAATTAATTTGATTTTTAATGGATTAAACATATTTATTTAATTAATTAATTTAATATCGAATATCAAATCAATCATACATCTAATTTTAAACATGAATCCTATTCATGTAATTAATATCTAAATCAATATTTAAATATTATAAACTCTCCAATTTCGTAATAAATTAAACGTTAATTATATCGAATATAATTAAACAAACCCTAATTTGATTTTGAACTTATTCGAATTCAAACCCTAATTCAATTTGAACAATTCAAATTGATATCATTCCAAATTTACTCAATTTATTAATTCAAGGTGTTCATCTTTTACGAGCTAGTAGAGGGACCTTATGGACTTACAAATCATGAGCTTCAATGATTAAGATTAATTGGCTAAAACTCTTTCGACCAAATTAATCAGTCTTCATTAACTATCAAGTCACACCACTATAGCTCGATAATTGCACTCTTCTCACTGTAAATATATTTGTGTCCACATGATTTAAACATAACCAGTAAGTCGACCCTTCACAAGTTGTTCGTAATAACGGTTGGGTCAATATATTGTTTTATCTCCGATATTACGCCTTGTTCCTTAAGTTCCTATTGATCCTCTAATAAACAATTGGTTTATGATCTAATCACTAAACTGGATCTCTCTTAGGCTAGTAAGAGAGTAGGGCCACCCCTTATTCAAGACCTGAATTCAGTACTTAAGATAACAATCTTTCTCCTATCTCTAAATCAGGTAGGTGTGAATTCCGACTTGCACCCTATGTCTCCAGCTATCTACCCAGTCTTACCCCTGAAATGAGAGGCTTATTGAGCCAGTGCTATTGAGCCAACCCTCACCCATGCAAATCTAAGGATAATCCTGGATAGACAAGAGTTCATAGTTAGCTCAAGATTAAGATCGAATTACCTAGGTCATTTAAGCGAAATAGTCAGTCTTAAACAGTAAACAACGTTATAAAGTAAGAGTGACTTATTTCTTGGTCCGATCTTATACAAACTCATTGCATAGGACGCCTCCACTCCTCATGTCAATACATGAATGAATTTGGATCACTTCGTTTGTAGTATCTTTACAATAACTTGTAACAGCTACAGAGTAGACCGCATCCAATAGTGTTACTAGAATAAGGTACCCAATCTTAATCATATACTATAGACCGTTTTGGCTATTTACTCGAACGTGATCCATCTCTATATCTCTACGTAAAGTTTAAGTATTCATATAATAACCATGGATCTTAGTTTATTTGATTTAGACTTTATGAATGCAATTAATAGATTCAATACCTTTATTGAACAAATGTTGAAGAACATATTTGTTGATAATAGAATATGTTGTTAAGCCACCTCCCAAATTACCCTTTTATTCTGGAAGAGGATATGACCGTGATAGTTACTAGCCCTACTGCCAGCACCCACCACCCAAGCCTTCTAATCTAAATACCAACCTACTGAAAACATTAGTAATATACGCATACAACAAACCTCCCTTAAGGTTCTACAAACATTACATAAATACATGCATACAGCTAAGACATTACATTTACAGAAAAATATTCACAGATGGCCCAAACATTCCTAAAGAAGCCCTATTCCCTCTCAAAACATGTGTACATAAACAAATCATCAACCTAAGTCTTCTTAATAAGCCGAGTCTTTCAGTGGCAAGCAGCAGCAGGAATCAACCTTGAGGAAACTGACCGCTACCTGAGAAAGGAAAACATAGAGGTTCCGTAAGCTTAAAGCCTAGTGAGTGACTATAAAATAGTATAACATTATGCATTACATTACTATAAACATGTAAATATATTAATGAGTGTTTCAAGCAATTGTCTCTAAATGTAGCTTTAAACCATTCTTAGATATCATCAAACATCATTATTCCCTAGTTGAGAACGAGCCTAAATGCTCTAACTCCCAACATTTATTACCGACCAAGAGACCAATATTTTGGCCTCTCATTCAGAACTGCCTACGTGTACGTGGCCATACTAAGTACCGTCATACCTTAGGTACTTCTTGTCACACCCCACCCTAGATCACCCTCTTAGCCTAGAGAAGGGCGTGACTGCAGCAGTTATCAACCCTTAGGTTAACACTTACTGCCTAAAAACTCTTGCGGAATAACTCTGATACCAACGACAAATTATATGCAACGAGACGGCTGTAGGCCCACAATTTATTAACTTAGAAACTTAATATGTTTAGAGTATTTACAACATTAGATTTACAAGTCCCAAAACCCACAAACCCTAGTCCTTATATGAACAATAGTAACATGTGTACAACATTAACAGTAACCACCTAGCAACGGTTATAAGTCTTTTGGTCCTTTAGTGGCAAAGCAGATACTGAGCTGTCTTCAGAGAATTTGACTGCTATCTGGGGGGGAAAAACAAAAACATTTGAAAACGGGGTGAGCTTATGCCCAGTGGGTGACCGAGAAAACATAGTAAATTCTCATGCATAATTTCAGAAAATAGTTTTATCTGAAATATAAACTTTTGCAGCATAAATATTTTCCA
>NW_028325648.1:0-4000 GCF_027475165.1 Benincasa hispida
ATTATGTATAAACAGAAATTACAGCATGCTATAAGAGAATATAAGGGATAGAGTATGCGTACCTTTGAAGAACTATTCTTCAAGTATCCCTTGACCAGTCTCTAATGCATCCAAAGCAGCACTTGTACGCAATGAACAGACCAACCAACAACATGAACAACTTGATGCTCCTCGAACCCAATTGAGTCCAACTCAATTCACAAACATATATAGAACACCACCACAAGTGTTACCTTGGTATTCTTAGTGTGAGAATCCAAGAGTTGTGGGCTCTGTATGATCTTGGATTGAGGAAGACAGGGGGTATACGATTGAGTAAGTGGGAGATATGAACATTGTCTATCGCATAGACGATGTACTCGATCGTTTAGAAGATGAAGCCTATCGCATAAACTTTGCTACTTGATCGTGTAGCAATGATCAACGAGTAACTATCGTATAGTCAACTCTTAACGATTGTGTATGCTCTCAACGACTATTGCTTAGTAAAAATTTTTTTACTTGATAGCCTTTTTCCGTGAGATTTTACCAAATGAAATCAACTACTAATTTTTTGGAAAACAATTTTCCTTTTTATCTCACGGTTACCATAAAACTTCCAATAACCTCCCGCTCCAATCGGTTATTAGAGAAAAAGAATTAATTATCATATAATTAATATATTATAAATAAGTATGATAACCAACTTATCATATTATATTTATAACCTATAGTTTTAATATTTCATCATATGAAACATAAAAACTATAATTATTTTTCTATTTTATGGTATTTAATATAAATCATATTTTTTATGGTACACCAATGATATCACATATAATTGAATTTCCTTTTGTTAAATTGAACCCTTCAAACTAACCCAAAATCTTATTCTCAACTTGAACCCATTGAGCTACTAAGGGGACCTCATGGACCTGTAGCTTGAAGCTCAAACGGTACGTGAATAACTGACTAAACTCTTTAGTCACGAGATCCACTGTCTGTTAACTGTTGGTCACTCCACTAAAGACCGACAAATGCACTCTTTGCACTACAGATATATTTCTGTGTCCATACAACCAATCAACAGTGCGATAACCCTTCACAAATCGCTCGTAAGTACAGTTAGGCCAATCTACCGTTTTGTCCCTGTAGTTACATCTAACTCTTTAAGTACCACTGATTCCTTTAATGAACAATAAGTCATAGTCCTACTATGACTGAGTCCTCTCCTCCAAAGAGAGTGTGTCCATTATGTTCAAGACCCAAAATCAGCCCTTAAGGGAGCAATTTATCTACTTACCCTTACTTCGGGAAAGGAGCGAATTTTGTCTTGTGTAGCTGAGTTTCCAGCTCCCCAATCAGACGGATCCGTGGCAGGAGTCCCAACTCACTCAGGATTAAGGTCATGTCACCTATGGTCATTTTAGTAAAATGTAAGTCTCAATTATCAACGACATTATATAAAGAGACTAATCATCTCATGGTCCGGTCTTATACAAACTCTTTGTATAGGACACCCCGCTCGCATGTCTCCACATGAATGGTCAGGATCAGACAATTTATAGCACTTTACAACACTTGTAAAAATCTACAAAGTGGGTCGTATCTATAGTGTCACTAGGATAAGGTATCCCTCCTTTATCCTTATACTAAAGACCATTTAGGTTATTACTTAAGGCATGATCCACTTGTATGTCTCACATACATGCTTAAGTTACATGAAATAACCACGGATCATTGTCACACCCCCTCCCAGATTACCCTTTTAATCTAGATGAGGATATGACCTTGGTAGTTACTAACCCTAATGTCAGTTGCCACCACCAAAGCCTTCTAATCTAAATACCAACCTTTTTAACACATTAGTAGTATACGCATACAGTAAGCCTCCCTTAAGGTTCTACAAAGATACATAAACACATGCATACAACCATGACATAACATCTACGGAAAAATATTCACAAATGGCCCAAAACATTCCTAACAAAGCCCTAGTCCCTCTCAAAACATGTGTACATAAACAAGCCATCAACCTAAGTTCTTCTAAACAAGCCGGGCTTTTCAGTGGCAAGCAACAGCAGGATCAACCTTGAGGAATCTGACCGCTAAGTAAAAAGGAAAACATTTGAAAACGTGAGCTAGAAGCCCAGTGAGTGACTTAATAAAAACATGAATCTCATGCTTAAAATTGAAATATGTTATATCAATGTGTTACAGCCAAAAGTATCATTCACATTAAGTGTTATGGGTGATTTTGGATCGAAGGATATAATTGATGTCTAGTGTAAATAGGAATGACAAAGTTAAAAAGAAAACATGATACGAGTCAATAGTGGCAACTTAGAACTAAAATGGGCCTAGGAAAAGGGACTGACCCAAGCCAGTGTGTTCGGCCTCGACTGTGGTCAAACCTTATCAAATGTGTAACGAGATATGTCTTATGCATGTCCTAACCCAAGTGATCATTTTAGGCCTGAAATATGGCCTAAGGAAGATGCTTGTCCTCGGTCAAGGTCGAGGCCTACCCTAGCCTAACATAAAATCGTACACACCCCTTGGTCCAGTAGATTATATAATTATCCTGTACATCGTTATAATTTCATATGAGATAACTTGAATCATATTCGGAAACTCTTTAGCTTCCCTACTCTTTCACTTTCAGCGTGTGCTGATTTTCTCTTTCCAAGCCATATTTTTCTCGCCTTCGAACAAATTCAATGTTGATGTCACATAAAGATCATGTGCATTTTCTCTATCCAAAATCTGGCATCTAACATAAAGTAAAAAAGAGAATAAGGCTTGACGAAAGAGTTTTTTTTTTTTTCTTGTTTTACAACAAATTAGGAGTTTATGATTTTGGATTCTTCGATCTCATGAAAGAGTAAGATATATTATCTAAGATTTTATTTAATTTGAGACAATTGAATAAACAACCTAATAGATTTAAGTATGGTTAATATGAAGGAAACTAAAGAGAAAAACCCTTTTCTCAAAGTAGTTTTGAAACAAATGATGCAATTATATTAAGAGATGGTTTGTTTCGTAGTAATCTTAGATTATTCTTACATGGACATCTAGATTTTTTTTTGTTTGTATTGCGGTAATTTTAAAATAGTGAGGTATCCAAAAATACCCGACTTCCTAAAATCTCTCCATTCCCCTTGAAATGATGGGTTTTCAAAATTCTCTACTATCATATATCGTGTAAAATTACAATCTTTACCCTTATCCCTAATTAGTATATAATTAACCATCACAATGTTTTTTTTCTCTAGCCACTTTTAAACCTCTCTCACACTTGTGCAAGGTATTTTCACATTCCTTTTCTTACTTTTTCTCCATTTTGCATTCCCTTTTCTTACTTTCTTCTTAATTTTTTCTACCTTTCACATTTTTGTTATTGGTGTTGTCTATTTGATTTTGATCCTTTTGTTTTTTTTTATATAAGATTTATGTTGAGATCTTACTGTGAAATGGGAGGTCTCAATGTCTCTCATTTTCTATAGAACTTGCTTTAGATTAGGTTTATATATTTTCTTTTTATTGCATTTTTTGTTGAGACTAGATCATAATTAGAGTTAATTTGTGTATGTGTATGTTTTTTGGAAAAGAAATCTTGATTGTGGAAGAACTTTTGTTCTTCTTGTTGAGACTTGAGTCTAGACCTTATTATTACTATATGACTTTCATTTTATGAAACTTTAATTTTAGAAGTCTATCAATTCTCTTAAACTTTTAATTTTCTTTTTTTGAACTTTTAAAAAATTTCTAATAAATTCTTAAGCTCTAATAAAAATTAAGTCAAATCTAGTTCTACGCTAAAAGACACAAAAAAAAAAAAAAAAAAAAAAATCTATAACTGGTTTGACAAAAAATCCAATGATTGAATGAAGATAAAAGATTTGAAATGAAGATAAAAGATTTGAATTTTTTTTCTTCTTTTTCTTTTTTTCATTAAATGATTATATTTTGTGTTCAAGTTTGTTTCAAAGTATAAAAAATCTACAATTGTTTTGAC
>NW_028325649.1:0-55159 GCF_027475165.1 Benincasa hispida
AAAGGTAGTTATGAACCCTGGAAAGAAGCTTTGTACCATTGTGGAAGAAGAACTTATGCACATAAGGCCGAGAAAGAGTCCGAAAAGGACGAACTTTAGATTTCTACAAGTGGAAGTCTGCTATGACTACAAATTTGGAAGAAGTTTGGTTCAAAAGACACTTTTGAAACCTGGAAAGTAGTTTTATACCAGTGTGGACGAACATAGGCACAAATGATCGAGAAAGAGTCCGAAAAGAACGAACTTTGGATTTCTACAAGTGGAAAACTGCTATGACAAGAAATTTGGATGAAATTTGGTCCAAAAGGTACTTATGAACCCTGGAAAGAAGTTTTGTACCATTGTGGAAGAACTTATGCACATAAGGCCGAGAAAGAGTCCGAAAAGGACGAAGTTTAGATTTCTACAAGTGGAAGTCTGCTATGACTAAAAATTTGGATGAAGTTTGGTTAAAAAGGTACTTACGAACCCTGGAAAGTAGTTTTGTACCATTGTGGACGAACTGAGGCACAAAAGGTCGAGAAAGAGTTCGAAAAGAACGAACATTTGATTTCTAAGAGTGAAAGTCTGCTTTGACTAAAAAATTGGACGAAGTTTGGTTCAAAAGGTACTTATGAAACCAGGAAACCATTGCTGACGAACTTAGGCACAAAAGGTCGAGAAAGAGTCCGAAAGGGACGAAGTTTGGATTTCTACAAGTGGAAGACTGCTATGACTAAAACTTTGGATGAAGTTTGGTTCAAAAGGTACTTATGAACCCTGGAAAGTAGTTTTGTACCATTGAGGACGAACTTAGGCACAAAAGGTCGAGAAAGAGTCCGAAAAATACGAACTTTTTATTTCTACAAGTGAAAGTCTGCCGTGACTAAAAACTTGGACGAAGTTTAGTTCAAAAGGTACTTATGAGAGGAATTTTGAACATATGTGGACGAACTTTGTCACAAAGGGGAAAGAAAGTGACTGAAAAGGACGAACTTTGGGTTTCTACTTGTAGAAATGTGCTCCAAGTCCAAATTTAGACGAAGTTTGGTACAAAAGGTACTAATGAACCTTGGAAAGTAGTTTTGTACCATTGTGGACGAACTTAGGCATAAAAGGTCGAGAAAGAGTCCGAAAAGGACGAACTTTGGATTTCTATAAGTTGAGGTCTGCTATGACTAAAAATTTGGACGAAGTTTGGTCTAATGGTACTTATGAACCCTGGAAAGTAGTTTTCTCCCATTGTCGTCGAACATAGGCACAAAAGGTCGAGAAAGAGTCCGTAAAGGACGAACTTTGAATTTCTACAAGTGAAGGTCTGCTATGACTAAACATTTGGATGAAGTTTGGTCCAAAGGTAGTTATGAACCCTTGAAATTAGTTTTGTACCATTGTGGATGAACTTAGGCACTAAAGGTGGAGAAGGAGTCCGAAAAAGATGACCATTGGATTTCTTCAAGTGGAAGTCTGCCATGACTAAAAATTTCGACGAAGTTTGGTTCAAAAGATACTTATGAACACTGGACAGTATATTTTGTAGCACTGTCAACGAACTTAGGCACAAAAGATACTTATGAACTCAGTAGTGAAAATTTGGACGAAGTTTGGTTCAAAAGAACTTTAGAAAGAGTCCATACAGAACAAACTTTGGATTTCTACAAGTGGAAGTTTGTAGTGACTAAAAATTTGGACGAAGTTTGGTTCAAAAGATATTTATGAACCCTGGAAAGTAGTTTTGTACCATTTTGAAAAAAGTTAATGACAAAAGGTCGAGAAGGAGTCCGAAAAGAATGAACTTTGGATTTCTACAAGTGGAAGTTTGCTATGACTAAAAATTTGGACGATCTTTGGTTAAAAAGGTACTTATGAACCTTGGAAATTAGTTTTGTACCATTGTGGACAAAGTTAGCACAAAAGGTCGAGAAAGAGTTCGAAAAGAACGGTCTTTAGATTTCTACAAGTGGATATCTGCTATGACCAAAAATTTAGACGAAGTTTGGTTTAAAAAGTACTTATGAACCCTGGCAAGTAGTTTCGTACCATTGTGGACGAACCTAGGTACAAAAGGTCGAGAAAGAGTCCGAAAGGATGAACTTCGGATTTCTACAAGTGGAGGTCTACTATGACTAAAAATTTGGTCGAAGTTTGGTTCAAAGGGTACTTATTAACCCTGGAAAGTATTTTTGAACCAGTGTGGACAAATAGGCATGAAAGATCGAGAAAGAGTCTGAAAATGAGGAACTTTTGATTTCTACAAGTGGCGGTCTGCTATGACTAAAAATTTGGTCGAAGTTTGGTTCAAAGGGTACTTTTTAACCCTGGAAAGTAGTTTTGTACCATTATGGACAAATTAGGCATGAAAGGTCGAGAAAGTGTCAGAAAAGCTCGTCCATTGGATTTTCAGAACTGGAAGTCTGCTATGACTAAAAATTTGGACGATGTTTTGTACCATTGTGGACGATCTTAGGGACAAAAGGTCGAGAAAGAGTTCGAAAAGGACGATCTTTTGATTTCTACAAGTGAAAATCTTCTATGACTAAAAATTTGGACGAAGTTTGGTTCAAAAGGTACTTATGAACCCTGGAAAGTAGTTTTGTACCATTGTGGACGAACCTGCATAAAAGGTCGAGAAAGAGTTCGAAAAGGACGATCTTTGGATTTCTACAAGTGGAAATCTTCTATGACTAAAAATTTGGACGAAGTTGGGTTCAATGGTACTTATGAACCTTGGAAAGTAGTTTTGTACCATTGTGGACGAACTTAGGGACAAAAGGTCGAGAAAGAAACCAAATAGGATGAACTTTGGATTTCTATAAGTGGAAGTCTTCTATGTCTATAAATTTGGACGAAGTTTTGTTCAAAAGGTACTTATGAACCCTGGAAGATAGTTTTGTACCATTGTGGACGAAGTTTGGTTTAAAAGTTAGTTATGAACTTTGGGCAGAAGTTTAATACCTATATTGATAAGTAACTTTGGCACAATGTGTAAAGAAAGTGACTGAAAAGGGTGAACTTTGGGTTTCAACTTGTCGAAATGTGCTCCAAGTCCAGATTTTGAAGAAGTTTGGTTCAAAAGACACTTATGAACCCTAGAAAGTAGTTTTGTACCAATGTGAACAAACATAGGCACAAAAGGTCGAGAGAGTCCGAAAAGGACGATTTTTGGATTTCTAGAAGTAGAAGTCTACTATGACTAAAAATTTGGACGAAGTTGGTTCAAAATTTACTTATGAACCCTTGAAATTAGTTTTGTAGCATTCTGGACGAACATAGGCACAAAAGGTCAAGAAACAGTCCGAAAACAACGAACTTTAGGTTTCTACAACTGGAAGTTTGCTATGACTAAAAATTTGGACGAAGTTTGGTTCAAAAGATACTTATGAACCCTAGAAAGTAGTTTTGTACCATTGTGAACGAACCTGCACAAAAGGTCGAGAAAGAGTTCGAAAAGGACGATCTTTGGATTTCTACAAGTGGAAATCTTCTATGACTAAAAATTTGGACGAAGTTTGGTTCAACGGTACTTATGAACCCTGGAAAGTAGTTTTCTACCATTGTGGACGAACTTAGGCACAAAAGGTCGAGAAAGAGTCCGAAAAGAATGAACTTTGGATTTCTATAAGTGGAAGTCTGCTAAGTCTAAAAATTTGGACGAAGTTTGGTTCAAAAGGTACTTATGAACCCTGGAAGGTTGTTTTGTACCATTGTGGACGAAGTTTGGTTTAAAAGTTACTTATGAACTCTAGACAGAAGTTTAATACCTATATTGATGAACTTTGGACCAAAACGTCAAGAAAGAGTCCAAAAATGATGAACTTTAGGTTTCTACTTTTTGAAATGTGCTCCAAGTCAAAATTTGGAAAAAGTTTTGTTCAAAAGGTACTGATGAACCATAGAAAGGAATTTTGTACCGATATGGACAAACTTTGGCACAAAGGATAAAGAAAGTGACTGAAAAGGACAAACTTTGAGTTTCTACTTGTCAAAATGTGCTCTAAGTCCAAATTTGGAAGAAGTTTGGTTCAAAAGACACTTATGAACCCTGGAAAGTAGTTTGTACCAGTGTGGACGAACTTAGGCACAAAAGGTCGGGAAAGAGTCTGAAAAATGACGAACTTTGCATTTCTACAAGTGGAAGACTGCTAGGAGTAAACATTTGGACGAAGATTGATTCAAAAGGTACTTATGAACCCTTGAAAGTAGTTCTGTACCAATGTGGACGAACTTAGGCACAAAAGGTCTAGAAAGAGTACGAAAAGAACAAATTAAGGATTTGTACAAGTGGAAGTCTGCTATGTCTAAAAATTTGGAAGAAGTTTGGTTAAAAATGTACTTATGAACCCTGGAAACTTGTTTTGTACTATTGTATGACGAACTTAGAAACAAATAGACGAGAAAGAGTCTGAGAAGAACGAACTAGGGATTTCTACGAGTGGAAGTCTGCTATGTCTAAAAATTTTGACGAAGTTTGATTTATAAGGTACTTATGAACCTGGGAAAGTAGTTATATTCCATTGTGGACGAACTTAGGCAGAAAAGGTCGAGAAAGAGTCCGAAATTGACGAACTTTGGATTTCAAGTGGAAATGTGCTATTACTAAAAATTTGGACAAATTTGCTTCGAAAGGTACTTATGAACCCTGGAAAGTAGTTTTGTACCATTATGGACGAACTTAGGCACAAAAGGTTGAAAAAGAGTCCAAAAAAGAAGAACTTTGGATTTGTACAAGTAGAAATCTTTTATGAATTAAAATTTGGAAGAAGTTTGGTTCAAAAGGTACTTATGAACCTTGGAAAGTAGTTTTGTACCATTGTGGACGAACTTAGGCACAAAAGGTCGAGAAAGAGTCAGAAAAAGAACAACTTTGGATTTGTATAAGTGGAAGTCTGCTATGACTAAAAATTTGGACGAAGTTTGGTTCAAAAAGTACTTATGAACCCTGGAAAGTAGTTTTGTACCATTGTGGACGAAATTAGGCACAAAAGGTCTAAAGAGTCCGAAAAGAAAGAACTTTGGATTTCTATAAGTGGAAGTCTCCTATGACTAAAAATTTGGATGTAGTTTGGTTCAAAAGGTACATATGAAACCTAGAAAGTAGTTTTGTACCATTGTTGAGAACTTAGGCTCGAAATGTCGAGAAAGAGTCCGAAAAGGACGAACTTTGGATTTCTACAAGTGGAAGTGTGCTATTACTAAAAATTTGGACGAAGTCTTGTCCAAAGGTACTTATGAACCCTAGAAAGTAGTTTTGTACCACTGTGGACGAACTTAAGAACAAAAAGTCGAGAAAGAGTCCGAAAAGAACGAACTTTAGATTTCTAAAAGTTGAAGTCTGCTATGACTAAAAGTTCTGATGAAGTTTGGTTGGAAAGATACCTGGAAAGTAGTTATGTATCATTGTGGACGAACTTAAGCACAAAAGGACGAGAAAGAGTCCGAATAGAACGAACTTTGGATTTCTACAAGTGGAAGTTTGCTATGACTAAAAATTTGAACGAAGTTTTGTTCAAAAGGTACTTATGAACCCTGGAAAGTAGTTTTGTACCATTTTGGACGAAGTTAGGCACAAAAGGTCGAGAAAGAGTCCGAAAAGAACGAACTTTGAATTTCTACAAGTACAAGTCTGATATGACTAAAAATTTTGACGAAGTTTTGTTCAAAAGGTACTTATGAACCCTGAAAAGAAGTTTTGTACCATTGTGGACGAACATGGGCACGAAAGGCCGAAAAAGAGTCCAAAAAGGATGGACTTTCGATTTCTATACGTGGAAGTCTGTTATGGCTTAATAATTGGACGAAGTTTGGTTCAAAAGGTACTTATGAACCCTGGAAAGTAATTTTGTACCATTGTGGATGAAATTAGGCACAAAAGGTCTAAAGAGTCCGAAAAGAAAGAACTTCTGATTTCTACAAGTGGAAGTCTCCTATGACTAAAAATTTGGATATAGTTTGGTTCCAAAGGTACATATGAAACCTGAAAAGTAGTTTTGTACCATTGTTGAGAACTTAGGGTTGAAATGTCGAGAAAGAGTCCGAAAAGGACGAATTTTTTATTTCTACAACTTGAAGTGTGCTATTACTAAAAATTTGGACGAAGTCTGGTCCAAAGGTACTTATGAACCCTGGCAAGTAGTTTTGTACAAGTGGACAAACTTTAGAACAAAAAGTCGAGAAAGAGTTCGAAAAGAACGAACTTTGGATTTCTAAAAGTGGAAGTCCGCTATGACTAAAAATTCTGATGAAGTTTTGTTGAAAAAATACTTATTAACCCTGGAAAGTAGTTTTGTATCATTTTGGACGAACTTAGGCACAAAAGGTCGAGAAAGAGTCCGAAAAGAACAAACTTTGGATTTCTACAAATGGAAGTCTGCTATGACTAAAAATTTGGACGAAGTTTGGTTTAAAAGGTACTTATGAACCTTGGAAAGTAGTTTTGTACCATTGTGAACGAACTTAAGCACAAAAGGTCGAGAAAGAGTCCGAAAAAGACGAACTTTGGATTTCTTAAGAGTCCGAAAGTGCTTATGCACAAAAAGTGCTTATCAATCCTGGAAAGTAGTTTTGTACCATTGTGGACGAACTCAGGCACGAAAGGTCGAGAAAGTGTCTGAAAAGGATGAACTTTAGATTTCGACATGTTTGTCTGCTTTTACTAAAAATTTGGACGAAGTTTGGTCGAAATGTACTTATGAACCCTGGAAAATAGTTTTGTACCACTGTGGACGAACTTAGGCACAAAAAGTCGAGAAAGAGTCTGTAAAGGACGAACTTTGGGTTTCTACTTGTCGAAATGTGCTTCAAGTCCAAATTTTGAAGAAGTTTGGTTTAAAAGGTACTTATGAACTCTGGAGAGGGGTTTTTGTACTTTTGTGGATGAACTTTGACACAAAAGATCGAGAAAGAGTCCGAAAAGGACGAACTTTGGGTTTCTACGTGTCAAACTGTGCTCTCAGTCAAAATTTGATCGAAGTTTTGAATAAAAATTAGTTAGGAACTCTGGACAGAAGTTTAATACCTATATTGATGAGCTTGGGACCAAAATATCAAGAAAGAGTCCAAAAATGACGAACTTCGAGTTTCTACTTTTCCAAATGTGCTCCAAGTCAAAACTTGGACAAAGTTTTGTCAAAAGGTACTTATGAAACCTAGAAAGGAATTTTGTACCTATTTGGACGAACTTGGGCACAAAGGGTAAAGAAAGTGACATAAAAGGATGAACTTTGGGTTTTTACTAGTTGAAATGCGCTCCATGTCCAGGGTTGGAAGAAGTTTGGTTCAAAAGAGACTTATGAACCCTGGAAAGTATTTTTGTACAAGTGTGGACGAACTTAGGCAAAAAAGGTCGAGAAAGAGTTCGGAAAGGACGAACTTTGGATAAACAAGTGGAATTCTGCCATGACTAAAAATTTGGACGAAGTTTGGTTCAAAACGTACTTATGAACACTGGAAAGTAGTTTTCTACCATTGTGGACAAACTTAGGCACAAAAGGGCGAGAAAGAGTCTGAAAAGGACGAACTTTGGATTTCTACAAGTGGAAGTCTGCTATGATTAAAAATTTGGACGAAGTTTGGTTCAAAAGGTACTTATGAACCCTGGAAAGACAATTTTGTACTTACATGGACGAACTTGGGCACAAAGGGTAAAGAAAGAGACTAGAATGGATGAACGTTGGCACAAAATGTCAAGAAAGAGTCTTAAAAGAACGAACTTTGGGTTTCTACTTGTCGAAATCTGCTTCAAGTTCAAATTTTTAAGAATTTGATTTAAAAGTTACTTATGAACTCTGGACAGAAGTTTAATACCTATATTGATGAACTTGGGACCAAAACATCAAGAAATAGTCCAAAAATGACGAACTTCGGGTTTCTACTTTTCGAAATGTGCTCCAAGTCAAAATTTAGACAAAGTTTTGTTCAAAAGTTACTTATGAACCATAGATAGGAATTTTGTACTATGTGGACGAACTTTGGCAAAAAGGGTAAAGAAAGTGACTGAAAAGGACGAACTTTGGGTTTTACTTGTC
This sequence comes from Benincasa hispida, assembly GCF_027475165.1. Lineage (NCBI taxonomy): Eukaryota > Viridiplantae > Streptophyta > Magnoliopsida > Cucurbitales > Cucurbitaceae > Benincasa > Benincasa hispida. Next base: position 8,004 of record NW_028325649.1, read on the forward strand.
GAAATGTGCTCAAAGTCCAGATTTGGAAGAAGTTTTGTTCAAAAGACATTTATGAACCCTGGAAAGTAGTTTTGTACAAGTGTGGACGAACTTAGGCAAAAAATGTCGAATAAGAGTCCGAAAAGGACGAAATTTGGATTTCTACAAGTGGAAGTCTGCTATGACTAAAAATTTGGACGAAGTTTGATTCTAAAGGTACATATGAACCCTAGAAAGTAGTTTTGTACCATTATGGACGAACTTAGGAACAAGAGGTCGAGAAAGAGTCTCAAAAGGACGAACTTTAGATTTCTACAAGTGGAACTCTACAATGACTAAAAATTTGGACGAAGTTTGGTTCAAAAGGAGCTTATGAACCCTGGAAAGACAATTTTTTACCTACGTGGAGGAACTTTGGCACAAAGAGTAAAGAAAGAGACTAGAAAGGATGAACGTTGGCACAAAATGTCAAGAAAGAGTCTGAAAAGGTCGAAGTTTGGATTTCTAAGGACGAACTTTGGGTTTCTACTTGTCAAAATGTTCTCTCAGTGCAAATTTGGTTGATAAACGGTTTAAAACTTACTTATAAACTCTGCACAGAAGTTTAATACCTATATTGATGAACTTTGAACCAAAAAGTCAAGAAAGAGTCCAAAAATGACGAACTTCAGGTTTCTATTTTTCCAAATGTATTCCAAGTCAAAACTTGGACAAAGTTTTTGTTCAAAAGGTACTTATGAACCCTAGAAAGAAATTTTGTACCTATGTGGACGAACTTTGGCACAAAGGGTAAAGAAAGTGACTTAAATGGACGAACTTTGGGTTTCAACTTGTCGAAATGTGCTCTAAGTCCATATTTGGAAGAAGTTTGGTTCAAAAGACACTTATGAAACCTGGAAAGTAGTTTTGTACCATTGTGGACGAACTTGGGCACGAAAGGTCGAAATAGAGTCCGAAAAGGACGAACTTTTGATTTCTACAAGTTGAAGTGTGCTATTACTAAAAATTTGGATGAACACTTGTTCAAAAGGTACTTATGAACCCTGAAAAGTACTTTTGTACCATTGTGGACGAACTTAGGTACAAAAGGTCGAGAAAGAGTCCAAAAGAGAAGAACTTTTGATTTCTACAAGTGGAAGTCTCCTATGACTAAAAATTTGGATGTAGTTTGGTTCAAAAGGTACATATGAAACCTGGAAAGTAGGTTTTTACATTGTGGACGAACTTAGGTACGAATGGTCGAGAAAGAGTCTGAAAAGGACGAACTTTGGATTTCCACAACTGGAAGTGTGCTATTACTCAAAATTGAATGATGTCTGGTCCAAAGGTACTTATGAACCCTGAAAAGTTGTGGACAAACTTAGACACAAAAGGTCGAGAAAGAGTGTGAAAAGGACGAACTGTGAATTTCTACAAGTAGAAGTCTACTATGACTAAAACTTTGGACAAAGTTTGGTTAAAAAGGTACTTATGAACCCTGAAAAGTAGTTTTGTACCATTGTGGATGAACTTAGGCACAAAATGTCAAGAAAGAGTCCGAAAAGTACGAACTTAGGATTTCTACAAGTGGAAGTCTGCTATGACTGAAAATTTGGATGAAGTTTGATTTAAAAGGTACTTATGAATGCTGGAAATTAGTTTAGTACCATTGTGGACGAACTTAGGCACAAAAGGTCGAGAAAAAGTCCGAAAAGAACGAACTTTAGATTTCTACAAGTGAAAGTCTGCTATGACTAAAATTTGGACGAAGTTTATTTTAAAAGGTACTTATGAACCCTGGAAAGTAGTTTTGTACCATTGCGGATGAACTTGGGCACGAAAGGTCGAGAAAGAGTCCAAAAAGGACGAACTTTGAATTTCTACAAGTTGATGTCTGCTATGACTAAAAATTTGGACGAAGTTTTGTTGAAAAGGTACTTATAAATTACTGTTCAAAAGGTACTTATGAACCCTAAAAAGTAGTTTTGTACCTTTGTGGACGAACTTAGGCACAAAATGTGGAGAAAGAATCCAAAAGCAACGAACTTAGGATATCTACAAGGGGAAATCTACTATGACTAAATATTTGGACGAAGTTTGATCCAAAGGTAGTTATGAACCCTGGAAAGTGTACCAATGTGGACGAACTTAGGCACAAAAGGTCGATAAAGAGTCCGAAAAGGACGAACTTTGTATTTCTACTAGTGGCAGTTCTCTATGACTAAAAATTTGAACGACGTTTTGTTCAATAGATACTTATGAACCCTGGAAAGTAGTTTTGTACCATTGTGGACGAACTTAGGCACAAAATATCGAGAAAGAGTCTAAAATGACAAACTTTAGATTTCTACAAGGGGAAGTCTACTATGACTAAAAATTTGGACGATGTTTTGTTCAATAGGTACTTATGAAACCTGAAAAGTAGTTTTATACCATTGTGGACGATCTTAGGTACAAAATGTCGAGAAAAAGTCCGAAAAGAATGAACTTTGGATTTCTTCAAGGGGACTACGAGTAAAAATTTGAGCGAAGTTTGGTTCAAAAAGTACTTATGAACCCTGGAAAGTAGTTTTGTACTATTGTAGAAGAACTTTGGCTCAAAAGATAAAAAAAGAGTCTAAAAAGGACGAACTTTGGATTTTTACTAGTGGAAGTGTGCTATGACTAAAAATTTGGACGAAGTTTGGTTCAAAAAGTACTTATGAATCCTGAAAAAGTAGTTTTGTACCATTGTGGGCGAACTTATGCACAAAAGGTCGAGAAAGAGTCCGAAAAGGATGAACTTTAAATTTCTACAAGTGGAAGTCTGCTATGACTAAAAATTTGGATGAAGTTTGGATCAAAAGGTACTTATGAACCCTGGAAAGTAGTTTTGTACAATTGTGGATGAACATAGACACGAAAGGTCGAGAAATAGTCTGAAAAAGATGAACTTTGGATTTCTACAAGAGGAAGTCTACTATGACTAAAAATTTGGACGAAGTTTTCTTCAAAAGGTATTTATGAACCCTAGAAAGGAATTTTGTACCTATGTGGATGAACTTTTGTATAAAGAGTTGAAAGTGACTGAAAAGAACGAACTTTGGGTTTTTACATGTCGAAATGTGCTCCAAGTCCAGATTTGGAAGAAGTTTTGTTCAAAAGACACTTATGAACCATGGAAAGTAGTTTTGTACAAGTGTGGACGAACTTAGGCAAAAAAGGTCGAATAAGAGTCCGAAAAGAACGAAATTTGGATTTCTACAAGTGGAAGTCTGCTATGATTAAAAATTTTGACGAAGTTTGATTCTAAAGGTACATATGAACCCTGGAAAGTAGTTTTGTACCATTATGGACGAACTTAGGAACAAGAGGTCGAGAAAGAGTCTCAAAAGGACGAACCTTAGATTTCTAGAAGTGGAAGTCTACTACGACTAAAAATTTGGATGAAATTTGGTTCAAAAGATACTTATGAACCCTGGAAAGTAATTTTGTACCATTGTGGATGAACTTAGGCACGAAACGTTGAGAAAGAGTCTGAAAATGACAAACTTTGGATTTCTACAAGTGGAAGTCTGCTATGATTAAAAATTTGGACGAAGTTTGGTTCAAAAGGTACTTATGAACCCTGGAAAGTAGTTTTGTACCTTTATGGACGAACTTAGGCACAAGAGGTTGACAAAGAGTCTGAAAAGGACGATCTTTGGATTTCTACAAGTGGAAGTCTGCTATGACTAAAAATTTGGGCGAAGTTTGGTTCAAAAGGTACTCATGAACCCTGGAAAGACAATTTTGTACCTACGTGGATGAACTTTGGCACAAAGGGTAAAGGAGGAGACTAGAAAGGATGAAAGTTGGCACAAAATGTGAAGAAAGATTCTAAAAAGAACGAGCTTTGGGTTTCTACTTGTTCAAATGTGCTTCAAGTCCAAATTTGGAAGAAGTTTGGTTCAAAAGACACTTATAATTTATGGAGAGGGGTTTTTGTACCTTTGTGGACGAACTTTGGATTTCTACGTGTCAAAATGTGCTCTCAGTCCAAATTTGGTCGAAGTTTGGTTTAAAAGTTATTTATGAACTCTGGACAGAAGTTTAATACCTATATTGATGAACTTGGGACCAAAACATCAAGAAAGAGTCCAAAATTGATGAACTTCGGGTTTCTACTTTTCGATATGTTCTCCAAATCAAAACTTAGACAAATTTTTGTTCAAAATTAACTTATGAACCCAAGATAGGAATTATGCACCTATGTGGACGAACTTCTACACAAATGGTGTGACTGAAAAGGATGAACTTTGGGTTTTTACTTGTCGAAATGTGCTCTAAGTCCAAATTTGGAAGATTTTTTTTCTCAAGACACTTATGAACCCTGGAAAGTAGTTTTGTACAACTGTGGACGAACTTTGGCAAAAAAGGTCGAATAAGAGTCCCAAAAGGATAAACTTTTGATTTCTACAAGTTTAGTCTGCTATGACAAAAAATTTGGACGAAGTTCGGTTCGAAATGTACTTATGAATCCTGGAAAGTAGTTTTGTACCATTGTGGACAAACTTAGGCACAAAAGGTCGAGAAAGAGACCGAAAAGGATGAACTTTGTATTTCTACAAGTGGAAGTCTGCTATGACTAAAAATTTGGACGAAGTTTGGTTCAAAAGGTATTTATGAATCCTGGAAAGTAGTTTTGTAGCATTGTCGACGAACTTAGGCAGAAGAGGTCGAGAAAGAGTCTGAAAAGGACGAACATTAGATTTATACATGTGGAAGTCTACTATGTCTAAAAATTTGGACGAAGTTTGGTTCAAAAGGTAAACTTATGAACCCTGGAAAGACAATTTTGTACCTACGTGGATGAACTTTGGCACAAAGGGTAAAGAAAGAGACTAGAAAGGATGAAAGTTGGCACAAAATGTCAAGATTTAGTCTAAAAAGAACGAACTTTGGGTTTCTACTTGTCGAAATGTACTTCAAGCTCAAATTTGGAAGAAGTTTGGTTGAAAAGATACTTATGATTTATGGAGAGGGGTTTTTGTACCTTTGTGGATGAACTTTAGATTTCTACGTGTCAAAATGTCTCTCAGTTCAAATTTGGTCGAAGTTTGGTTTAAAAGTTATTTATGAACTCTGGACAGAAGTTTAATACCTATATTGATGAACTTGGGACCAAAACATCAAGAAAGAGTCCAAAAATGACAAACTTCGGGTTTCTACTTTTTGAAATGTGCTCCAAGTCAAAATTTAGACAAAGTTTTGTTCAAAAGTTACTTATGAACCCTAGATAGGAATTTTGTACCTATGTGGACGAACTTTGGCACAAAGGGTAAAGAAAATGATTGAAAAGGACGAACTTTGGGTTTTTACTTGTCGAAATGTGCTCCAAGTCGAGATTTGGAAAATGTTTTTTCAAAAGACACTTATTAACCAAGGAAAGTAGTTTTGTACAACTTTGGACAAAATTAGGCAAAAAAGGTCGAGAAAGAGTCCAAAAAGGATGAACTTTGGTATTATACAAGTGGAAGTCTGCTATGACTAAAAATTTGGATGAAGTTTGGTTCAAAACGTACTTATGAACCCTGGAAAATAGTTTTGTACCATTGTGGACGAACTGAGGCACAAAAGGTCGAGAAAGTGTTCGAAAAGGACGAACTTTGGATTTCTACAAGTAGAAGTCTGCTATGACTAAGAATTTGGACGATGTTTGGTTCATCAAAAGCTACTTTTGAAACCTGGAAAGTAGTTTTCTACCATTGTGGACGAACTTAGGCACAAAAGGTCGAGAAAGAGTCCGAAAAGGACGATTTTTTGATTTCTACAAGTTGAAGTCTCCTATGACTGAAAATTTGGACGAAGTTTGGTTCAAAAGGTACTTATAAACCCTGAAAGTAGTTTTGTACCATAGTCTACGAAGTTAGACACAAAGGGTCGAGAAAAAGTCCGAAAAGGACGAACATTGGATTTATAAAAGTGGAAGTCTACTATGTCTAAATGTTTGGACGAAGTTTGGTTCAAAAGGTACTTATGAACTCTAGAAAGTAGTTTAGTACCATTGTGGACGAACATAGGCACAAAAGGATGAGAAAGGGTCCGAAATGTACGAACTTTAGATTTCTACAAGTGGAAGTCTGCTATGACAAAAAAATTGGACGAAATTTTGTTTTAAAGGTACTTATGAGCCCTGAAAAGTAGTTTTATACCATTATGAACGAACTTAGGCACAAAAGGTCAAGAAAGAGTCCAAAAAGGATGAAGTTTGGGTTTCTACAAGTGGAAGTCTGCTATGACTAAATGTTTGGATGAAGTTTGGTTCAAAAGGTACTTATGAAACATGGTAAGTAGTGTTGTACCATTATGGATGAACTTAGGCACAAAAGGTCGACAAAGAGTCCGAAAAGGACGAACTTTTGATTTCTAAAGGTGGAAGTCTGCTATGACTAAAAATTTGGACGAAGTTTGGTTCAAAAGGTACTTATGAAATATGGTAAGTAGTGTTGTACCATTGTGGATGAACTTAGGCACAAAAGGTCGACAAAGAGTCCGAAAAGGATGAACTTTTGATTTCTAAAGGTGGAAGTCTGCTATGACTAAAAATTTGGACGAAGTCTTGTTCAAAAGATACTTATTAAACATGGTAAGTAGTTTTGTACCATTGTGGATGAACTTAGGCACAAAAGGTCAAAAAAGACTTCAAAAAAGACGAACTTTTGATTTCTACAAGTGGAAGTCTGCTATGACTAAAAATTTAGACGAAGATTGGTTCAAAAGGTACTTCTGAATCTTGGAAAATAGTTTTGTACCATTATGGATGAACTTAGGTACAAAAGGCTGAGAAAGAGTCCAAAAAGGAAGAACCTTTTGTACAAAAGGCTGAGGAAGAACCAAAAAGGAAGATTTCTACAAGTGGAAGTTTGCTATGACTAAATATTTTGGTGAAGTTTGGTTGAAAAGGTACTTATGAACCGTGAAAAGTAGTTTTGTACCATTGTGGATGAATTAGGCACAAAGGTCGAGAAAGGGTCCGAAAATAACGAACTCTGGATTTCTACAAGTGGAAGTCTGCTATGACTAAAAATTTGGACGGAGTTTGATTCAAAAGATAGTTATGAACCCTGGAAATTAGTTTTGTACCATGATGGACGAACTTAAGTACAAAAGGTCAATAAAGAGTCCGAAAAGAACGAACTTTGGATTTCTACAAGTGAAAATCTGCAATGACTAAAAATTTGAAGGATGTTTGGTTAAAAAGGTACTTATGTTCATGGAAAGTAGTTTTGTACCATTATGGACGGGACACAAGGTCGAGAAAGAGTTCGAAAAGAACGAACTTTGGATTTCTACTAGTGAAAGTCAGCTATGACTAAAAATTTTGACGAAGTTTGGTTGAAAAGGTACTTATGAACCCTGGAAAGCAGTTTTGTACCATTGTGGACGACTTAGGCACGAAAGGTTGAAAACTAGTCCGAAAAGGACGAACTAAGATTTCTATAAGTGAAAGTCTGCAATGACTAAAAATTTGGATGAAATTTGGTTCAAAAGGTACTTATAAACCTTAGAAAGTAGTTTTATACAATTGTGGACGAACTAGGGTACAAAAGGTTGAGAAAGATTTCGAAAAGGACGAACTTTGGATTTGTACAAGTGGAAATCTGCTATGACTAAATATTTGGACGAAGTTTGGTTCAAAAGGTACTTATGAACCCTGGAAATTAGTTTTGTACCATTATGGACGACTTAGATACGAAAGGTCGAGAAATAGTCCGAAAATTACGAACTTTGCATTTCAAAGTGGAAGTCTACAATGACTAAAAATTTGGACGAAGTTTGGTTCAAAAGGTACTTATGAACCTTGGAAAGTAATTTTGTACCATTTTGGCAAAATTAGGCATGAAAGGTCATGAAAGAGTCTGAAAAGGACGAACTTTGGATTTCTACAAGTGGAAGTCTGCTATGTCTAAAAATTTGGACGAAGTTTAGTTTAAAAGGTATTTATGAACCCGGGAAGTAGTTTTGTACCATTGTGGATGAACTTAGACTGAAAGGTCGAGAAAGAGTCCGAAAAAAACGAACTATTGGTAAACAAGTGGAAGTCTGCTATGACTAAAAATTTTGACAAAGTTTGGTTCAAAGGGTACTTATGATCCCTCGAAAGTAGTTTTGTACTATTGTGGACAAACTTAGGCATAAAAGGTCGAGAAAGTGTCCGAAAAGGACGAACTTTTGATTTCTACAAGTAGAAGTCTGCTATGTCGAAAAATTTTGACGAAGTTTGTTTCAAAACGTACTTATGAACCCTTGAAAGTAGTTTTGTTCCATTGTGGACGAACTTAGGCACAAAGGGTCGAGAAAGAGTCCGAAAAGGACGAACTTTTGATTTGTACAAGTTGAGGTCTGCTATGTCTAAAAATTTGGACGAAGTTTGGTTAAAAAGGTACTTATGAACCCTGAAAAGTAGTTTTGTACCATTGTGCAGAAAGTTAGGCACAAAAGGTTGAGAAAGAGTTCGAAAAGGTTGAACTTTGGATTTCTACAAGTTTAAGTGTGCTATGTCTAAAAAGTTGGACAAAGTTTGGTTCAAAAGGTACTTATGAAACCTGGAAAATAGTTTTGTACTATTATGGACGAACTTATGCACAAAAGGTCGAGAAAGATTCCGAAAAGGACAAACTTTGGATTTCTACAAGTGGAAGTCTACTATGACAAAAAATTTGGACGAAGCTCTGTTCGAAATGTACTTATGAATCCTGGAAAGTAGTTTTGTACCATTGTGGACGAACTTAGGCACAAAAGGTCGAGAAAAAGTCCGAAAAGGACAAATTTGGATTTTTACAAGTGGAAGTCGTCTATGACTAAAAATTTGGACAATGTTTGGTTCAAAAGGTACTTATGATTCATGGAAACTAGTTTTGTAGTATTGTGGACGATTAGGCACAAATGGTCGAGAAAGAGTCCGAAAAGGACGAACTTTGGATTTCTACAAGTGGAAGTCTGGTATGACTAAAAATTTGGATGAAGTTTGGTTCAAAAGGTACTTATGAACCCTGGAAAGTAGTTTTGTACCAATGTAGACGAACTTAGGGACAAAAGGTCAAGAAAGAGTTCAAAAGGACGGACTTTGGATTTCTACAAGTGGAGGTCTGCTTTGACTAAAAGTTTGGACGAAGTTTGGTTCAAAAGGAACTTATGAACCGTAGAAAGAAGTTTTGTACCATTGTGGACGAACTTAGGCACAAAAGGTCAAGAAAGAGTCCGAAAAGGACGAACTTTGGATTTCTACAAGAGGAAGTCTACTATAACTAAAACTTTTGACAACGTTTGGTTCAAAAAGTACTTATCAACCCGAGAAAGTAGTTTTGTACCATTGTGTACGAATTAGGCACGAAAGGTCGAGAAAGAGTCTGAAAAGGACGAACTTTTGATTTCTACTAGTGGAAGTGTGCTATGACTAAGAATTTGTTCAAAGATTGGTTCAAAAGGTACTTATGAACCCTGGAAAAGCGTTTTGTACCATTGTGGACGAACTTAGGCACAAAAGGTCGAGAAAGAGTTCGAAAACTACGAACTTTCGATTTTTACAAGTGGAAATCTGGTATGACTAAATATTTGGACGAAGTTTGGTTCCAAACGTACTTATGAACCTTGGAAAGTAGTTTTCAACCATTGTGGACGAACTTAGGCACAAAAGGTCGAGAAAGAGTCCAAAAAGGACGAACTTTGGATTTCTACAAGTGGAAGTCTGTTATGACTAAAAATTTGGACTAAGTTTTTTTCAAAAGGTACTTATGAACCCTGGAAAGTAGTTTTGTACCATTGTGGATGAACTTAGGGACAGAAGGTCGAAAAAGAATTCGAAGAGGACAAACTTTGGATTTCTAGAAATGGAAGTCTATTATGACTAAGAATTTGGATGAAGTTTCGTTCAAAAGGTACTTATGAACCCTTGAAAGTTGTTTTGTACCATTGTAGACGACCTTTGGCACAAAAGATCGGGAAAGATTCTGAAAAGTACGAACTTTGGATTTCGAAAAGTGGAAGTCTGCTATGAGTAAAAATTTGGACGAAGTTTGGTTCAAAAGGTACTTATGAACCCTGGAAAGTAGTTTTGTACCATTGTGTACGAACTTAGGCATAAAAAGTAGAGAAAGAGTTCGAAAAGTACGAACTTTTGATTTTGACAAGTGGAAGTCTACTATGAGTAAAAATTTGAACAAAGTTTGGTTCAAAACGTACTTATGAACCCTGGAAAGAAGTTTTGTACCAATGTGGACGAACTTAGGGGCAAAAGGTCGAGAAAGAGTGCAAAAGGACAAACTTTGGATTTCTACAAGTGGAAGTCTGCTTTGACTAAAAGTTTGGACGAAGCTTGGTTCAAAAGGCGTTCTTTTCGGACTCTTTCTAGACCTTTTGTGTCTAAGTTCGTCCGCAATGGTACAAAACTACTTTTCAGGGTTCATAAGTACTTATGAACCCTAGAACGTAGTTTTGTACCATTGTGGACGAATTAGGCACGAAAGGTCGAGAAAGTGGTTGAAAAAGACGAACTTTGCATTTCTTCAAGTGGAAGTCTGCTATGACTAAAAAATTGGACAAAGATAGGTTTAAAGGGTACTTATGGATGAGCTTAGGCACAAAAGGTCAAGAAAGAGTCCGAAAAAAACAAACTTTGGATTTCTACAAGTGGAAGTCTGCTATGACTAAGAATTTGGACGATGTTTGGTTCAAAAGGTACTTATGAACCATGGAAAGTAGTTTTGTACCATTGTAGAGGAACTTAGGCACAAAAGGTCGAGTAAGAGTCCGAAAAGGACGAACTTTCAATTTCTACAAGTGGAAGTCTACTATGACTAAAAATTTGGACAAAGTTTAGTTCAATAGGTACTTATGAACTCTGGAAAGTAGTTTTGTACCATCATCGACGAACATAGGCTCTAAAGGTTGAGAAAGAGTCCGAAAAGAATGAACTTTGGATTTCTACAAATGGAAGTCTGCTATGACTAAAAATTTTGACGACGTTTGGTTCAAAAGGCACTTATGAACCCTGGTAAGACAATTTTGTACCTATGTGGACGAACTTTGGCACAAAGGGTAAAGAAAGAGACTAGAAAGGATGAACGTTGGCACGAAATATCAAAAAAGAGTCTGAAAAGGACGAACTAGTTTACAACAACTGTAAAACCCTCCGGAAGTGTAACTGTGGTACGTGGCAGACCTTAACCTTAGCAGCACCCTAGAATTCCTCACATTTCGCTACCTGGGGAGGGGGGGAGGAGGGGGGGGGGGGGTAAAACAAAAACATGGAAAACATGAGCTATAAAGCCCAGTAAGTGGTGCCTTTATATAACTTTGACTACAGAAATATACTTTTTGGAAATCAATGCATAGTCAACAAGAACATTATCACAAGTTCACAATTATCTCTCCAACCAGACCGCTGGTTTATCCTAGCTCAACTGCTGGTTAAAACAATCAATCCTAGCTTGACTGCTGGTTATTACATAATATGAACATTCCCAGCTTTACTGTTGGTTATCCCTGACATGATCATACATTTTTCCCCAGCATTTTCACACGTATACTAAAGCTATATATTAACAATTCCTTTGGAAACTTTCCCTGTACCCTATTATCCCGCCAATTGGCACATCAACTATTTTCCCATCAAGTACCTATGGGTACAATTTCAGTTTCCAAAACAAACATACAAACAATATCCTAATAAGCATATTGACAAGATAAACATATATCTCTGATCATGCCAATTTAACATTATCCCCTATATATATTTACCTATATATAGAAATTATATCAACAATACAACAACACAATAACCACTCACCTTGATCGTTTAGGAACCTTTCTCTTTAGAAGTTCCTTGGTCACCTCGGGCTCCCTTTTGAACCATACGATCCAGATTCAATTTAAAACTCAGATTACTCATAGTTCCAGAACTTATTTTAAGATACTTCCTTCTGCATATATGTTCTAAAATGTCTCATGTAGCTTAGCACATAACTTCTTGTTGTTTGGCCAGAAACATCAAAAAATTTAGATTGGCCCTTACCCGATAGCTCGACCCCTCAGTCTTGTCCTCATTCTCCAGCCAGATTCCTTGGAGCTTCTTCTATGGCAGCCCTACCCTAAAAACTAGACTCTTTTAGATTTCAGATAGCTTTGGAATCACATCAAACGCACAAGTATTCTTGGAGAACTCCTCGTCCCAACATGATGCTACTTCCTGTCTTTTCTGCCGACAGCATCTCCCCTCTTGGAATCTCTTGACCAATGCATGGTCTTGCTACCAATACATGGTCTTGCTACCAACGCATGTCTTCTTCCATCAACGCATAGTCTTTTCCAAATTAGTCGTCACACACTCTTCTTTATGTCCTTTGAAGAGAATTTGAGTTCTCATCTGAAATCCTTGGCCCTATTTATCGTCCAAGATTGCTCCACGACCGAAACCACCTACTTGGCCGCATGTCCAAGTGTCTTTTCCTCACATCATCAACGCATTCTTACATCAGCGCAAGCCAAGGTGTCTTCTTCTCCTTTCACCAATGCATAGCCCTCAACTTTGAATGTCTTTTTATGCATGCCTAGTACTTAAGGCTTAAGAATTCCTCCTAATAAGCCACATGTCCGGATGACGTCCTTGAATGCATCCATCCTTCATATACGTTCATCCAGCCTCATATGCGTTCAACTAGGGTAATGACCAACACTCCTTTCAATGCATACTGCTAGCCTCGGATATCAACGCATAGTATGCCATCAACGCATAGTATATCATCAATGTATAGTGCATCAATCATAAACACATAGTACCCAACGCATAGTATTACACTACCGTGTCCATCGTGTCCATTGCATCCATCGTATCCATCATCCAATGCATCCAACACATCCAATGCCCAGTGCCCTTGGATGCGCAACTTGAGGCTGCCGCTTCCGTTGTTCTAACCTCTTCAAGACCTTGGTTGCTGCATGCACTACTAACCTCCCAAATAACCTTTCAAAGTCTAATGGCCAACGCATGGCACATACTAACACATTGTCAAATACTTAGTCAAATTTCACCAATTAAAGCTTAAATCAAAACAACTCAAGGAAAATCTATTCAACACTTAGAAATTTCCTTCTCTTCAACATAGGATTTAACTTTCACTTAGTTAATTCCCTTAAATACCTACTTAATTAAGGAAAATGGAAATCTGGGTTTCACACTTATGAACCCTAGAAAGTAGTTTTGTACCATTGTGGACGAACTTAGGCACGAAAGGTTGAGAAAGAGTCCGAAAAGGACAAAATTTGGATTTCTACAAGTGGAAGTCTGCTATGACTAAAAATTTGGACGAAGTTTGGTTCAAAAGGTACTTATGAACCCTGCAAAGTAGTTTTGTAACATTGTGGACGAACTTAGGCACGAAAGGTCAAGAAAGACTCCTAAAAAGACTAACTTTGGATTTCTACAAGTGGAAGTCTCCTATGACTACAAATTTGGATGAAGGTTCTTTCAAAAGGTAATTATGAACCTTGGAAAGTAGTTCTGTACCATCGTGGACGAACTTAGGCAAAAAAAAGGTCGAGAAAGAGTCCAAAAAGAACGAACTTTGGATTTCTACAATTGGAAGTCTGCTATGACTAAAAATTTGGATGAAGTTTGGTTCAAAAGGTACTTATAAATCCTGGAATGTAGTTTTGTACCATTGCGGATTCAAAAAGTCCGAAAAGGACGAACTATTGATTTCTACAAGTGGAAGTCTGCTATGGCTAAAACTTACGACGAACTTTGGTTCAAAAGGTACTTATGAACCTTGGAAAGTAGTTTTGTACCAATGTGGGCGAATTAGGCACAAAAGGTCGAGAAAGAGTCTGGAAAGGACGAACTTTTGATTTCCATAAGTGGAAGTTTGCTATGACTAAAAATTTGGACGAAGTTTGGTTCAAAAGGTACTTATGAACCCTGGAAAGTAGTTTTTCAGGATTGTGGACGAACTTAGGTACAAAAGGTTGAGAAAGAGTCTGAAAAGAACGAACTTTGGATTTCTACTAGTGGAAGTCTGCTTTGACTAAAAATTTGGACGAAGTTTTGTTTAAACGGTACTTATGAACCATGGAAAGTAGTTTTGTACCATTGTGGACGAACTTAGGGACAAAAGGTCAAGAAAGAATGCGAAAAGGACCAACTTTGGATTTCTACAAGTGGAAGTCTGCTATGTCTAAAAATTTTGATGATGTTTGGCTAAAAAGGTACTTATGAACCCTAGAAAGTAGTTTTGTACCATTGTGGACGAATTTAGGCACAAACGGTCGAGAAAGAGTCCGAAAAGGACGAACTTTGAAGTTCTCAAGTGGAGGTCTGCTACGACTAAACATTTGGACAAAGTTTGGTTCAAAAGGTACTTATGAACCCTGGAAAGTAGTTTTGTACCATTGTGGACTAATTAGGCATGAAAGGTCGAGAAAGAGTCCGAAAAGGATAAGCTTTGGATTTCTACAAGTAAAAGTCTGCTATGACTAAAAATTTGGACGAAGTTTGGTTCAAAAGGTACGTATGAATCCTGGTAAGTAGTTTTGTACCATTGTGGACGAACTTAGGCACAAAAGGTCGAGAAAGAGGCCGAAAATGACGAACTTTGGATTTCTACAAGTGGAAATGTGCTATTACTAAAAATTTGGACGAAGTCTGGTTCAAAACGTACTTATAAACCCTGGAAAGTAGTTTTGTACCATTGTTGACGAACTTAGGCACAAAAGGTCGAGAAAGAGTCCAAAAAGGACGAACTTTGGATTTCTACAAGTGGAAATGTGCTATTACTAAAAATTTGGACGGAGTCTAGTTCAAAACGTACTTATGAACCCTGGAAAGTAGTTTTGTACCATTGTTGACGAACTTAGGCACAAAAGGTCGAGAAAGAGTCCGAAAAGGACAAACTTTGGATTTCTACAAATGGAAGTCTACTATGACAAAAAAATTGGATGAAGTTTGGTTCAAAAGATACTTATGAACCCTGGAAAGTTATTTTGTACCAATGTTGACGAACTTAGGCACAAAAGGTCGAGAAAGAGTCTGAAAAGAACGAACTTTGGATTTCTACAAGTGGAAGTCTGCTACGACTAAAAATTTGGACAAAGTTTGGTTCAAAAGGCACTTATGAACCCTGGAAAGACAATTTTGTACCTACGTGGACGAACTTTGGCATAAAGGGTAAAGAAAGAGACTAGAAAGTTTGAACGTTGGCATAAAATATCAAGAAAGAGTTTGAAAAGGACGAACTAGTTTACAACAACAACTATAAACAAATAACTTTACCCTAGACCTTGACCTTAGCAGCACCCTAGAATTCCTCACCTTTTCCTACCTGGGGGGGGGGGGGTGGGGGGGGGGTAAAACATAAAACATGGAAAACATGAGCTATAAACCCTAGTGAGCAGTGCCTTTAGATAAACAAATAACTTTCACTACAGAAATATATTTTTTGGAAATCAATGCATGGTCAACAAGAACATTACCACAAGTTCACAATTATTTCTCCAGCCAGACCGCTGGTTTATCCCAGCTCAACTGCTGGTTAAAACAATCAATCCCAGCTTGACCGCTGGTTATTACATAATATGAACATTCTTAGCTTTACCGCTAGTTATCCCTGGCATGATCATACATTTTTCCCCAGCACTTTCACACGTATACTAAAGCACCGTATCAACAATTCCTGTGGAAACTTTCCTTGTACCCTATTATCCCGCCAATGTGCACATCGACTATTTTCCCGTCAAGTACCTTTTCAAGCATGCTAACTATATATCCCGGGTACAATTTTAGTTTCCAAAACAAACATACAAAACAATATCCTAACAAGCATAGTAACAAGATAAACATATATCCCTGATCATGCCAATTTAACATTATCCCCTATATATATTTACCTATATATAGAAATTACATCAACAATACAACAACACAATAACCACTCACCTTGATGTTTAGGAACCTTTCTCTTTAGTACCTTGGTCACCTCGGGCTCCCTTTTGAACCCTACGATCCAGATTAAAATTAAAGCTCAGATTACTCATAGTTCCAGAACTTATTTTATGATACTTTCTTCTACAAATATGTTCTAAAATGTCTCAGAAAGCTTACCATAGCTCATAAATCCTCGTTGTTTGATCGCAAACATCAAAACATTGAGACTGGCTCAGCTTACCCGACAGCTCGACCCCTCAGTCTTGTCCTCATTCTCCAGCCAGATTCCTTGGAGCTTCTTCTATGGCAGCCCTACCCTAAAAACTAGACTCTTTTAGATTTCAGATGGCTTTGAAATCACATCAAACGCACGAAAGATCAAGAAAGTGTACGAAAAGGACGAACTTTGGATTTCTACAAGTGGAAGTCTTCTATGACTAAAAATTTGGACGAAATTTAGTTCAAAAGGTACTTACGAAGACTGGAAAGTAGTTCTGTACCATTGTGGATAAACTTAGGGACAAAAGGTAAAAAAAAGTTCGAAAACGACGAACTTTTGATTTCTACAAGTAGAAGTCCGCCATGACTAAAAATTTGGATGAAGTTTGGTTCAAAAGGTAGTTATGAACCCTGGAAAGTAGTTTTCTACCATTGTGGACAAACTTATGCACAAAAGGCCGAGAAAGAGTACGAAAAGGACGAACTTTGGATTTCTACAAGTGGAAGTCTGCTATGACTAAAAATATGGATGAAATTTGGTTCAAAAGGTACTTATGAAGCCTGGAAAGCAGTTTTGTACCATTGTGGACAAACATCACCAAGAAAGGTCGAGAAAGAGTCCGAAAAGGACGAATTGTGGATTTCTACAAGTGGAAGTCTGCTATGACTAAAAATTGTGAAGAAGTTTGGTTCAAAAGGTACTTATGAATCCCTGAAAGTAGTTTTCTACCATTTTGGATGAACATCGCCACAAAAGGTCGAGAAAGAGTCCGAAAAGGACGAACTTTTGATTTCTACAAGTGGAAGTCTGCTATGACTAAAAATTTGGACGAACTTTGGTTCAAAAGGTACTTATGAACTTTGGAAAGTAGTTTTATACCATTGTGATGAATTAGGTAGGAAAAGTCCAGAAAGAGTTCGAAAAGGACGAAGTTTGTATTTTTACAAGTGGAAGTCTGCTATGACTAAAAATTTGGACGAAGTTTGCTTAAAAAGGTACTTATGAACCCTGGAAAGTACTTTTGTACCATTGTGGGCGAACTTAGGGACAAAAGGTCGAGAAAGAGTCTAAAAAGGACAAACTTTGGATTTCTACAAATGGATGTCTGCTATAATTAAAAATTTGGACGAAGTTTGGTTCAAAAGATACTTACGAACCCTGGAAAGTAGTTTTGTACAATTGTGGACGAACATAGGCACAAAAGGTCGAGAAAGAGATCGAAAAGGACAAACTTTGGATTTCTACAAGTAGAGGTCTGCTATGACTAAAAATATGGACGATGTTTTGTTGAAAATGTACTTATAAACCCTAGAAAGTAGTTTTGTACCATTGTGGACAAACTTAGGCACAAAGGTCCGGAAAGAGTCTGGAAAGATCATTACGGATTTCTACAAGTGGAAGTCTGCTATGTCTAAAAATTTGGTCGAAGTTTGATTCAAAAGGTACTTATGAACCCTGGAAAGTAGTTTTTTTACCATTGTGGACAAACTTATGCACAAAATGTCGAGAAAGAGTCCAAAAAGGATGAACTTTGGATTTTTACAAGTGGAAGTCTGCTATAACTAAAAATTTGGACGAAGTTTAGTTTAAAAGGTATTTATGAAGCCTCGAAAGCAGTTTTGTACCATTGTGGACGAACATCGCCAAGAAAGGTCGAGAAATAGTCCGGAAAGGACGAACTTTGGATTTCTACAAGTGGAAGTCTGCTATGACTAAAAATTTAGAAGAAGTTTGTTTTGAAAGGTACTTATGAACCCTGGAAAGTAGTTTTGTACCATTGTGGACGACATCGCCACAAAAGGTCGAGAAAGAGTCCAAAAAGGACGAACTTTGGATTTCTACAAGTGGCAGTCTTCTATGACTAAAAATTTGGACGAAGTGTGGTTCAAAAGGTACTTATGAACCTTGGAAAGTAGTTTTGTACCATTGTGGATGAATTAGGCAGGAAAAATCCAGAAAGAGTCCGAAAAGGACGAACTTTGCATTTTTACAAGTAGAAGTCTGCTATGACTAAAAATTTAGACGAAGTTTGCTTAAAAACTTTATGAACCCTGGAAAGTTGTTTTCTACCATTGTGGGCGAACTTATGGACAAAAGGTCAAGAAATAGTCTGAAAAGGACGAACTTCGGATTTCTACAAGTGGAAGTCTGCTATGACTAAAAATTTAGACGAAGTTTGGTTCAAAAGGTACTTACGAACCCTGGAAAGTGATTTTGTACAATTGTGGACGAACATAGGCACAAAAGGTCGAGAAAGAGTCCGAAAAGGACGAACTTTGGATTTCTACAAGTGGAGGTCTAGTATGACTAAAAATTTGGACGAAGTTTCGTTCAATAGGTATGAACCCTGGAAAGTTGTTTGGTATCATTGTGGACGAATTGAGGCACAAAAGATCGAGAAAGAGTCCGAAAATAACGAACTTTGGATTTCTACAACTAAAAGAGTGCTATGACTAAACATTTCGACGAAGTTTGGTTCAAAAGGTACTTATGAACCTTCGAAAGTAGTTTTGTACCATTATGGATGAATTAGGCAGGAAAAGTCCAGAAAGAGTCGAAAAGGATGAACACTGCATTTTTACAAGTGGAAGTTTGCAATGACTAAAAATTTGGGCGAAGTTTGCTTAAAATGGTACTCATGAACCCTGGAAAGTAGTTTTGTACCATTGTGGACGAACTTAGTGACAAAAGGTCGAGAAAGAGTCCGAAAAAGATGAATTTTGGATTTCTACAAGTGGAAGTCTACTATGTCTAAAAATTTTGATGAAGTTTGGTTCAAAAGGTACTTATGAACGCTGGAAAGTAGTTTTGTACCATTGTGGACGAACTTAGACACAAATGGTCGAGAAAGAGTCCGAAAAGGACGAACTTTGGATTTCTACAAGTGGAAGTCTGTTATGACTAAAAATATTACTAAAGCTCTAAATAGTCCAAAAAGAACGAAGTTTTGTTCAAAAAGTACTTATGAACCTTGGAAAGTAGTTTTGTACCATTTTGGACGAATTAGGCATGAAAGGTCGAGAAAGAGTCCGAAAAGGATGAACTTTGGATTTCTACAAGTGGAAGTCTGCTATGACCTAAAATTTGGACGAAGTTTGGTTCTAAAGGTACTTATGAACCATGGAAACTAGTTCTGTACCATTGTGGATGAACTTAGGCACAGAAGGTGGAAAAGGAGTTCGAAAAGGATGACCATTTGATTTCTACAAGTGGGTGTCTGCTATGACTACAAATTTGGAAGAAGTTTGGTTCAAAAGACACTTTTGAAACCTGGAAAGTAGTTTTATACCAGTGTGGACGAACTTAGGCACAAATGATCGAGAAAGAGTCCGAAAAGAACGAACTTTGGATTTCTACAAGTGGAAAACTGCTATGACAAGAAATTTGGATGAAGTTTGGTTCAAAAGGTACTTATGAACCCTGGAAAGAAGTTTTGTACCATTGTGGAAGAACTTATGCACATAAGGCCGAGAAAGAGTCCGAAAAGGACGAACTTTAGATTTCTACAAGTGGAAGTCTGCTATGACTAAAAATTTGGATGAAGTTTGGTTCAAAAGGTACTTACGAACCCTGGAAAGTAGTTTTGTACCATTGTGGACGAACTGAGGCACAAAAGGTCGAGAAAGAGTTCGAAAAGAACGAACATTTGATTTCTAAGAGTGAAAGTCTGCTTTGACTAAAAATTTGGACGAAGTTTGGTTCAAAAGGTACTTATGAAACCAGGAAACCATTGCTGACGAACTTAGGCACAAAAGGTCGAGAAAGAGTTCGAAAAGGACAAACTTTAGATTTCTAGAAGTGAAGTCTACTATGACTAAAAATTTGTACAAAGTTTAGTTCAAAAGGTACTTATGAACCTTGGAAATTAGTTTTGTACAATTGTGGATGAACTTTACAAAAGGTCTAAAGAGTCCGAAAAGAACGTACTTTGGATTTCTACTAGTGGAGGTCTGCTATGACTAAAAGTTTCGACGAAGTTTGGTTCAAAAGGTACTTATGAACCCTGGAAAGTAGTTTTTTACCATTGTAGACGAACTTAGGCACAAAAGGTCGAGGAAGAGTCCGAAAAGAACGACTTTTGATTTCTACAAGTGGAAGTCTGCTATAACTAAAAATTTGGATGAACTTTGTTATAAAATGTACTTATGAACCCTGGAAAGTAGTGTGGTACCATTATGGACAAATTAAGTAACAAACCAGATTTGTACGCATACACTACAGAAAATTGAATATTGAAATTTATTGGATGATAAATATAAATACCCTAACCTTAATTTAGGAAGTAGAGAAACAATAAATAATAATAATAATAATAATAATAAAAAATAAATAAATAAATAAAAATAAAAATAAAAGAAAATTGGAAAGAACGAAGGTGGAGAGAGCGAGACTCTAATTGAATGATAAATAAATAAATAAATAAGTAAATAAAAGAAAATTGGAGAGAGAGAGAGAGAAAGATGGAGAGTGCGAGATTGAAGAGAAAATTGGAGAAAGCGAGAGTGGAGAGAACGAGATTCCTGGAAAGACGAGATTTAAAGAGAGAATTGGAGAAAGCAGAGAGCGAGAATTGCAGCGAGAAAACTGGAGAGAGCGAGATACTGAGAAGAGAGTTGCGCAATCGAAGAGAGAATTGGAGAGCAAGAAACCCCAGCAAGCGAGGCTAGCGAGATTGAGGCTGGCGAGAGTAGAGAGAGCGAGATTGAAGGAAAAATCGGAGAGAGCGAGAATTGTAGCGAGGAAGCTGGAAAAAGCGAGACGGAAGAGAAAATTTGAGAGCGAGAGTGGAGAGAGCGGGATTCCCAGCGAGAAACCTGGAGAGAGCAAGATTCTGAGAGTAGGGAGAGCGAGATTTGGACAAAGCGAGAGTAGAAAGAGCGAATTCCTAGCGAGAAAACTGAAGAGAGCGAGATTCTGAGAGCAGGGTGAGCGAGATTTGGACAGAAGCGCGAATTATGCGTTGAATTTGGCCACGATATTATAGACTATACATAGAAAAACCCTAAAATTGAATACAAACAAAGAATGATGACGTAAGGGCAAACGTTAGCCAAGATTAGGTGTCTTATTGAGAGGAATCCTTAAATCCTAAGTAATTTTAAAGAAGCCACCTGTACGATGATTTGTCACAGTGAGAAGAGCTGAAAACTACTATAAATAGAACCCTTTGCCTAAAGATTTAACCCATTCTCAAACAAATCTCAGTAACAAAGAATCGTGTGAAAGAGTAAGTTAAAAGAGAAAAGCTCGGGTAAGGTGCTGCCCAAATTTCCTTCTAGTTTAAAAGGGAAAGCTCTACTGATCAAATCATAACGAATAATAAGGAATAACTAGATCACGGTAAGTTATCTCACCTTCTCTTTAACTGTTCTATGGTAGTGTACCTTTATTATGTTGCATGATTATGTTAATTGTTATATTGCATTACATGTTTAGAACATGTTTCTTTACAAGGGACCCCATGCATTATGTTTGTTCACGATTACGTTAAAATCAAGTTTTAATTAGGTGTAAGTTATGCTTCCAATCTAATCTTACGTTTATGTTAATGGTTGATGTTGGATGCGACTCTGGCCCTACTGATTGCATGACCCGCTAATCATCAGATGGGTTAGTTTCCGCTTAAGTCCTCATCTTCCTATCAGGGCAGAGAAATTTATGCTTCCAGGACTGGCGGGGCATGTATGGTTGCACCCCTCCAGGCCTAATCTTACGTTATGTTTATGCTAGGGACTAGCAGGGTATGTATGGTTGCACTCCTCTAGTCTAATATTACGTTTATGCTAATCGTTGATGTTGGATGCGACTCCGGCTCTACTGACTGCATGACCCGCTAATCATCAGATGGGTTAGTTTTCGTTTAGGTCCTCATCTTTCTATCAGGGCGGAGAGATTTATGTTGGAAGCATAACCGACCACCACATGTTATTATACGTTTTTGGTCCCGATCATATGTTTTCATGACATGTTGCTTGTGATTGTGCATTTGATCACTACCCTACGTGAGAACTACTTACTGGGTATATTATATACTCATCCTATATTTTTACAGACTTTGTAGGTCCCACAGCATGGCAGAATTGGACGTCATTCAAATGGCCAACCGTCAAAATCACTATTATAGACATATGCATTTTGTACCACCACGCTATTGTTTCATGGATCCTGGTGTTTTGATAAATAAACTTTTTATATAGTTTTTCTATCTAATTAATAAAATTGAGATATGTTCTTTGAAATTTTCTCCAGAACTCTTCTTATGATAGAAAAGTCTAAGTATGTATGAAGTAGCGGTCGGATCATAATGTGTAAGAATCCGGGCGTTACAGTTTGGTATCAGAGCGTTTGGGCCAAATAGGCTCTATTGCATTAGAAGAGTCGTGGTGTTTGATGGTTCGGCCTATTAAGGGATGCCCATAGCCATAGGCATGAAAGGTCGAAAAAGACTCTGAATAGGACAAACTTTGGATTTCTACAAGTGGAAGTCTGCTATGACTAAAAGTTTGGACGAAGTTTGGTTCAAAAGGTAGTAATAAACCCTGGAAAGTAGTTTTGTACCATTGTGGATGAAGTTAGGCATGAAAGATCGAGAAAGAGTCCGAAAAGAACGAACTTTGGATTTCTACAAGTGGAAGTCTGCTATGACTAAAAATTTGGACGAGATTTGATTCAAAAGGTACTTATGAACCCTGGAAAGTAGTTTTATACCATTGTGGATGAACTTAGGAACAAAAGGTCGAGAAAAAGTCCGAAAGGACGAAATTTGGATTTCTACAAGTTGATGTCTGCTATGACTAAACATTTTGACGAAGTTTGGTTCAAAAGGTACTTATGAACCCTGGAAAGTAGGTTTGTACCATTGTGGACGAACTTAGGGACAAAAGGTCGAGAAAGAGTCAGTAAAGGACGAATTTTGGGTTTCCACAAGTGGAGGTCTCCTATGATTAAAAATTTTGACGAAGTTTGGTTCAGAAGGTACTTATGAACCCTGCAAGGTAGTTTTACACCATTGTGGACGAATTCAGGCATAAAAGGTCGAGAAAGGGACCGAAAAGGACGAACTTTTGAATTCTACAAGTGGAGGTCTACTATGACTAAAAATATAGACGAAGTTTTGTTCAAAAGGTACTTATGAACCCTGGAAAGTTGTTTTTTACCATTGTAGGCGAACTTAGGAACAAAAGGTTGAGAAAGAGTCCGAAAAGGATGAACTTTTGATTTCTACATGTGGAAATCTGATATCACTAAAAATTTTCACTAAAAATTTGCATGAAGTTTGGTTGAAAAGGTAAGTTGAACCCTAGAAAGTAGTTTTTGTACCATTGTGGATGAACTTAGGCACAAAAGGTCGAGAAAGAGTCTGAAAAGAATGAACTTAGGATTTCTACAAGTGTAAGTCTTCTATGACTAAAATTTGGACGAAGTTTTGTTCAAAAGGTACTTATGAACGCGAGAAAGTAGTTTTGTACCATTGTGGACGAACTTAGGCACAAAAGGTCGAGAAAGAGTCCGAAAAGGATGAACTTTGTATTTCTACAAGTGGAAGTCTGTTAAGACTAAAAGTAGGCACATGCTCTAAATAGTCCGAAAAGAACGAACTTTGGATTTCTACAAGTTGAATTCTACAATGACTAAAAATATAGACGAAGTTTTGTTCAAAAGGTACTTATGAACCCTGAAAAGTTGTTTTGTACCATTGTTGGCGAACTTAGGAACAAAAAGTCTAAAAAGTCCGAAAAGGATGAACTTTTAATTTCTACATGTGGAAATCTGATATCACTAAAAATTTTGCACGAAGTTTAGTTGAAAAGGTACTTTCAACCCTAGAAAGTAGTTTTGTCCCATTGTGGATGAACTTAGGCACAAAAGGTCGAGAAAGAGTTGGAAAAGGATGAACTTTCGATTTCTATAAGTGAAAGTCTGCTATGACTAAAAATTTGGACGAAGTTTGTTTCAAAAGGTATTTATGAACCCTAGAAAGTAATTTTGTACCATTGTGGACGAACTTAGGCACAGAATGTTGAGAAAGAGTCCAAAAAGAACGAACTTTGGATTTCTACAAGTGGAAGTCTGCTATGACTAAAAATTTGGACGAAGTTTGGTTCAAAAGGTACTTATGAATCCTGGAAAGATAATTTTGTACCTATGTGGACGAACTTTGGCACAAAGGGTAAAGAAAGAGACTAGAAAGGAGGGACGTTGGCACAAAATGTCAACAAATAGGCTGAAAAGGACGAACTTTGGGTTTCTACTTGTCGAAATGTGCTTCAAGTCCAAATTTGGAAGAAGTTTGGTTCAAAAAACCCTGGAAAGTAGTTTTGTACCGTTGTGGAAAAATATAGGGAGAAAAGGTCGAGAAAGAGTCCGAAAAGGACGAACTTTATATTTCTAAAAGTGAAAGTCCGCTATGACTAAAATTTTGGATGAATTTTGGTTTAAAAGGTACTTATGAACCCTTTAAAGTTAAACAACTTGTGGATTAACTTAGGCACAAAAGGTCGAGAAGAGTCCGAAAAAAACGAACTTTGGATTTCTACGAGTGGAAGTCTGCTATGACTAAGAATTTGGACGATGTTTAGTTCCAAAGGTACTTATGAAACCTAGAAAGTAGTTTTGTACTATTGTGGATGAACTAGGCACAAAAGGTCGAGAAAGGGCTTGCAAAGAACGAACTTTGGATTTTACAAGTAAAATTTGAACGATGTTTGGTTCAAAAAGTACTTATGAACCCTGGAAAGTAGTTTTTACCATTGTGGACGAACTTAGGAACAAAAAGTCTAGAAAGAGTGCAAAAAGAACGAAATTTGGATTTCTACAAGTGGAAGTTTGCTATGACTTAAAATTTGGATGAAGTTTAGTTCAAAAGGTACTTATGAACCCTGAAAAATAGTTTTGTACCATTGTAAACGAACTTAGGCACAAAAGGTCGAGAAAGAGTCCGAAAAGAACGAACTTTGGATTTCTACAAGTGGAAGTCTGTTAAGACTAAAAATTTGGTCGAAGGTTGGTTCAAAAGGTACTTATGACTCTGGAAAGTAGTTTTGTACTATTGTAGACGAACTTAGGCACAAAAGGTCGAGAAAGAGTCCGAAAAATACGAACTTTGGATTTCTACAATTTGGTCGAAGTATTTAACCCATTACTAACCAATATTCCTTTCACATTGACTTTGGTGAACCAAATTGATTGAGAGTATGAACAGAATAAATTAAGTTTCCTTGATAATCATTTTATTCTTAGATTTTGTTTTTGAAAATTAAGCTTATGAACAATATTTCTGCGTCCAAATTTCTTTTTTGTTATCTATCTTTTATCCACAGTTAAAAAAACCAAGCCAAAATTTTAGAATTAAAAAAAGTAGCTTTAAAAAAGTTTTGTTTTTGGAATTTGGCTAAGAATTCAACAATCATATTTAAGAAAGATGCAAATCATTGTAACAAATGTGGATGAAATAAGCTTAAACGAAAAACTAAACGATTATCAAACGGGGACTAAATTAATTTTCAATTTTTGATTTATTTTTCTTAAACTAAAAAAGTAACTGGTCAAAATTTTCTATCTCCACCCCTATATTGTTATCGAAAAAGAAAAAGGACATTTTTATTTTATAATTTGAAATCATTTTCTTTTGTTGAGTGAAAAATCTCACACACACATATATGTATTTAAAAATACCAATTTTTATTTTGTGGTTAGGTCTTTTTGAGCTTCTTTGGTAAAGATATATATACTTTATTTAAGTTGAATTATGTTCATGTAGGTAATTATGTGTGGAGAATGAAATATTTAATTTAATTAAAATTACATAACAATAAGGTTTTCCAAAATTTTTCTGTTTTTCTCTAATTTAGTCTTTTTTTTTTAATTAATATAATTTAATTTGTTACATTTGAATCTCACAAAACATGTTTAATTACGAACAAAAATCATGTGCAAATAAAGACAACTTTATTAAGAAGTGAAAATGTATGTGTATATATATATAGAATAAGAAGTCAAATTTGTAATAGTGGTTAGTATAAAGAACAATGATGTGACATCATAGTAATCATTCCCATAAACAGTAATTGTCATAAAGAATCTTGTGGGTGCATAAACCAAGCACAGGATTGGAAGGCATTACATATAATTTTTCTTCCATTTCTACCGTATTGGAAATAACATATACCATTTGACTATATTGACCTGAGTTATACTTACTAACCTTTTAATTTGGTGTTGTAACAGTAGAAGTATTCGATTGAAAATAAAAGAAGAAGAGGAGAAAGAACAAACAACACAAAAATTATGAACCCTGGAAAGACAATTTAGGTACATGGACGAATTTTGGCATAAAGGGTAAAGAACGAGACTAGAAAGGATGAACGTTGGGACAAAATGTCAAAAAAGAGTCTGAAATGGATGAACTTTGGGTAAACTTGTCGAAATGTGCTTCAAGCCCAAATTTGGAAGAAGTTTGGTTCAAAAGATACTTTTGCATACTGGAGAGGGGTTTTTGTACCATTGAGGACGAAATTATGCACAAAAGGGCGAGAAAGAGGCAAAAAAGAATGAACTTTGGATTTCTACAAGTGGAAGTCTGCTACGACTAAAAATTTGGACGAAGCTTGGTTCAAAAGGTACTTATGAACCCTGGAAAGTAGTTTTGTACCCTTGTGGAAAAACATAGGGACAAAAGGTCGAGAAAGAGTCTGAAAAGAACGAACTTTGGATTTCTACAAGTGGAAGTTTGCTATGACTAAAAATTTGGACGAAACTTGGTTAAAAAGGTACTTATGAACCCTGGAAAGAAAATTTTAGGTACATGGACGAACTTTGGCACAAAGGGTAAAGAAAGTGACTACAAAGGTCAATGAACGTTGGGACAAAAAGTCAAAAAAGAGTCTGAAACAGGCGAACTTTGGGTTTCTACTTGTTGAAATGTGCTTCAAGTCCAAATTTGAAAGATCTTTGGTTCAAAAGATACTTATGAATATTGGAGAGGGGTTTTTGTACCTTTGTGGACGACCTTTAAAAGAAAAGGTCGAGAAAGAGTCATGTCAAAATGTGCTCTCAGTCGAAATTTGGTCGAAGTTTGGTTTAAAAGTTACTTATGAACTCGAGAAAGACGTTTAATACCTAAATTGATTAACTTGGGACCAAAACATCAAGAAAGAGTCCAAAAATGATGAAGTTCAGGATACTACTTATCGAAATGTGCTTCAAGTAAAAATTTGGACAAAGTTTTGATCAAAAGGCACTGTGGAAGTCTGCTATGACTAAAAATTTAGATGAAATTTGGTTCAAAAGGTACTTATGAACCCTGGAAAGTAGTTTTGTACCATTGTGGACAAACTTAGGCACGAAAGATCGAGAAAGAGTCCAAAAAGGACGAACTTTGTATTTCCACAAGTAGAAGTCTGCTGTCTAAAAATTTGGACGAAGTTTGGTTCAAAAGATACTTATGAAAACTGGAAAGTAGTTTTGTACCATTGTGGACGAACTTAGGCACGAAAGGTCGAGAAAGAGTCTAAAATGGACGAACTTTGGCTTTCTACAATTAGAAGTCTGCTATGACTAAAAATTTGGACGAGGTTTGGTTCAAAAGGTACTTATGAACCCTGGAAAGTAGTTTTGTACCATTGTGGATGAAGTTAGGCACAAAAGGTCATGAAAGAGTCCGAAAAGGACAAACTTTGTATTTCTACAAATGGAAGTATGCTATAACTAAAAATTTGGATGAAGATTGGTTCAAAAGGTACTTATGAACCCTGGAAAGTAGTTTTGTACCATTGTGGACGAACATAGGCACAAAAGGTCGAGAAAGAGTCCGAAAAGGACAAACTTTGTATTTCTACAAGTAGAAGCCTGCTATGACTAAAAATTTGGACAAAGTTTGGTTTAAAACGTACTTATGAATCCTGAAAAGTAGTTTTGTACTATTGTGGATGAATAGGCACAAATGGTCGAGAAAGTTTCCGAAAAGGACGAACTTTGTATTTCTACAAGTGGAAGTCTGCTATGACTAAAAATTTGGACGAAATTTGGTTCAAAAGGTACTTATGAACCCTGGAAAGACAATTTTTTAACTTGGTGGGCGAACTTTGGCACAAAGGGTAAAGAAAGAGACTAGAAAGGATGAACGTTGGCATAAAATGTGAAGAAAGAGTCTGAAAAGGATGAACTTTGGGTTTGTACTTGTCGAAATGTGCTTCAAGTCCAAATTTTGAAGAAGTTTGATTCAAAAGATACTTATGAACTGTGGAGAGGGGTCTTTGTTTCTTTGTGGACGAACTTTGACACGAAAGGTCGAGAAAGAGTTCGAAAAGGACGAACTTTGAGTTTTTACGTATCAAAATGTGCTCTCAGTCTAATTTTGGTCGATGTTTGGTTTAAAAGTTACTTATGAACTTTGGACAGAACTTTAATACCTATATTGATGAACTTGGGACCAAAACGTTAAGAAAGAGTCCAAAAATGACGAACTTCAGGTTTCTACTTTTCGAAATGTGCTCCAAGTCAAAATTTGGAGAAAGTTTTGTTCAAAAGGTACTTATGAACCCTAGAAAGAAATTTTGTACCTATGTGGAAGAACTTTGGCACAGAGGGTAAAGAAAGTGACTGAAAAGGACGAACTTTGGGTTTCTACTTTTCGAAATGTGCTCCAAGTCCAAATTTGGAAGAAGTTAGGTTCAAAAGACACTTATGAAACCTGGAAAGTAGTTTTGTACCGGTGTGGACGAACCTAGGCACAAAAGGTCGAGAAATAGTCCGAAAAGGGCAAACTTTGGATTTCTACTAATGGAAGTCTGCTATGACTAAAAATTTGGACGAAGTTTGGGTCAAAAGGTACTTATGAACCCTAGAAAGAAATTTTGTACCTATGTGGACGAACTTTGGCACAGAGGGTAAAGAAAGTGACTGAAAAGGACGAACTTTAGATTTCTACTTGTGGAAGTCTGCTATGACTTAAAATTTGGACGAAGTTATGTTCAAAAGGTACTTATGAACCCTGGAAAGACAATTTTGTACCTACGTGGACAAACTTTGTCACAAAGCGTAAAGAAAGAGACTAGAAAGCATGAATGTTGGCACAAAATGTCAAGAAAGTGTTTGAAAAAGACAAACTTTGGGTTTCTATTTCTCCAAATGTGCTACAAATCCAAATTTGGAAGAAGTTAAGTTCTAAAGATACTTATGAACTATGGAGAGGGGTTTTGTACCTTTGTGGATGAACTTTGACACAACATGTCGAGAAAGAGTTTGGAAAGGACGAACTTTGGGTTTTTATGTTTTAAAATGTGCTCTCAGTCCAAATTTGGTCGAAGTTTGGTTTAAAATTTACTAATGAACTCTGGATAGAAGTTTAATACCTATATTGATGAACTTGGGACCAAAACGTCAAGAAAGAGTCCAAAAATGACGAATTTTACTCCAAGTCAAAATTTTGACAAAGTTTTGTTCAAAAAGCACTTATAAACCCTAGAAAGGAATTTTGTACCTATGTGGACTAACTTTGGCACAAAGGGTAAAGAAAGTGACTGAAAAGGATGAACTTTGGGTTTCTACTTGTCGAAATGTGCTCCAAGTCCAAATTTGGAAGAAGTATGGTTCAAAAGACACTTATGAACCCTGGAAAGTAGTTTTGTACCAGTGTAGACGAACTTAGGCACAAAAGGTCGAGAAAGAGTCCGAAAAGGACGACCTTTGGATTTCTACAAGTGGAAGTCTGCTATGACTAAAAATTTGGACGATGTTTGGTTCAAAAGGTACTTATGAAGCCTGGAAAGTAGTTTTGTACCATTGTGGATGAACTTAGGAACAAAAGGTCGAGAAAGAGTCCGGAAAGGATAAACTTTTGATTTCTACAAGTGGAAGTCTACTATGACTAAAACTTTGGACGAAATTTGGTTCAAAAGGTACGTATGAACCCTGGAAAGACAATTTTGTACCTACATGGAGAACTTTGGCACAAAGGGTAAAGAAAGAGACTAGAAAGGATGAACGTTGGGACAAAATGTTAAGAAAGAGTCTGAAACGAACGAACTTTAGGTTTCTACTTTTCGAAATGTGCTTCATGTCTAAATTTGGAAGAAGTTTGGTTCAAAAGATACTTATGCACTCTGGATAGGGGTTTTTGTACCTTTGTGGAAGAATTTTGAAAGAAAAGGTTGAGAATGAGTTGTGTCAAAATTTGCTCTCAATCTAAATTTGGTCGGAGTTTGGTTTAAAAGTTATTTATGAACTCTACACAGACGTTTAATACATATATTGATGAACTTGGGACCAAAACGTCGAGAAAGAGTCCAAAAATGACGAAATTCAGGTTTCTACTTTTCGAAATGTGCTCCAAGTGAAAATTTGGAAAAAGTTTTGATCAAAAGGTACTTATGAACCCTAGAAAGGAATTTTGTACCCATGTGGACTAACTTTGGCACAAAGGGTAAAGAAAGTGACTGAAAAGGACGAACTTTGGGTTTCTACTTGTCGAAATGTGCTTCAAGTCCAAATTTGGACGAAGTTTGGTTCAAAAGACACTTATGAACCTTGTAAATTAGTTTTGTACCGGTGTCGACGAACTTAGGAATAAAAGGTCGAGAAAGAGTCCGAAAAGGACGAACTTTGGATTTCTACAAATGGAAGTCTGCTATGTCTAAAAATTTGGACGAAGTCTGGTTCAGAAGGTACTTATGAACCCCGGAATGTAGTTTTGTACGATTGTGGATAAACTTAGGCACAAAAGGTCGAGAAAGAGTCTGAAAAGGACAGACTTTAGATTTCTACAAGTGGAAGTCTTTTATGACTAAAAATTTGGACGAAGTTTGGTTCAAAAAGTCTTATGAACCCTAGAAAGACAATTTTGTATCTACGTGGACGAACATTGGCACAATGGGTAAAGAAAAAGACTAGATAGGATGAACGTTTGCACAAAATGTCAAGAAAGAGTCCACGTGGACGAACATTGGCACAATGGGTAAAGAAAAAGACTAGATAGGATGAACGTTTGCACAAAATGTCAAGAAAGAGTCCGGAGAAGGGTTTTTGGAAGAAGTTTGGTTTCTACGTTTGCACAAAATGTCATGAACTTAGGCACAATGGGTTTCTACTTGTCGAAATGTGCTTCAAGTCAAAATTTGGAAGAACTTTGGTTCAAAAGATACTTATGAACTCTGGAGAAGGGTTTTTGTACCTTTGTGGACGAACTTTGACACAAAAGGTCGAGAAAGAGTCCGGAAAGGACAAACTTTGGATTTCTTCATGTCAAAAATGTGCTCTCAGTCCAAATTTGGTCGAAGTTTGGTTTAAAAGTTACTTATGAACTCTGGACAAAAGTTTAATACCTATATTGATGAACTTGAGACCAAAACGTCAAGAAAGAGTCTGAAATTGACGAACTTGAGGTTTCTACTTTAAGAATGTGCTCCAAGTAAAAATTTGGACAAAGTTTGGATCAAAAGGTACTTATGAACCCTAGAAAGGAATTTTGTACCCATGTGGACTAACTTTGGCACAAAGGGTAAAGAAAATGACTGAAAATGATGAACCTTGGGTTTCTACTTGTCGAAATGTGCTCCAAGTCAAAATTTAGAAGAAGTTTGGTTCAAAAGACGCTTATGAACCATGGAAAGTAGTTTTGTACCAATGTGGATGAACTTGGCATAAAAGGTCGAGAAAGAGTCCGAAAAGGACGAACTTTGGATTTCTAGTGGTGAAGTCTACTATGACTAAAAATTTGGACGATGTTATGTTCAAAAGGTACTTATGGACACGGGAAAGTAGTTATGTATCATTATGGAAGAACTTAGGCACAAAAGGACGAGAAAGAGTCCGAAAATAACAAACTTTGGATTTCTACAAGTGAAGTCTGCTATGACTAAAAATTTGGACGAAGTTTGGTTCAAAAGGAACTTATGAGCCCTGGAAAGTAGTTTTCTAGCATTGTGGACGAATTTAGGAACAATAGATCGAGAAAGAGTCTGAAAAAGGATGACCTTTGGATTTCTACAAGTGGAAGTCTTCTATGACTAAAAATTTGGACGAAGTTTGTTTCAAAAGGTACTTAAGAACCCTGGAAAGTAGTTTTGTACCATTGTGGACGAACTTAGGCACAAAAGGTCGACAAAGAGTCCAAAAAGGACGAACTTTGGATTTCTAGAAGTAGAAGTCTTCTACGACTAAGAATTTGGATGAAATTTTGTTGAAAAGGTACTTATCAACCCTGGAAAGAAGTTTTGTACCATTGTGGACGAACATAGGCATAAAAGGACGAGAAAGAGTCCGAAAAGGACGAACTTTGGATTTCTACAAGTGGAAGTCTTCTATGACTAAAAATTGTGACGAAGTTTGGTTCATAAGGTACTTATGAACCTTGAAAGTAGTTTTGTACCATTGTTGGCGAACTTAGGCACGAAATGACGAGATAGAGTCCGAAAAGAACGAATTTTGGATTTCTACAACTGGAAGTCTGCTATGACTAAAAATTTGGACGAAGATTGGTTCAAAACGTACTTATGAACTCTAGAAAGTAGTTTTGTACCATTGTGGATGAACTTAGACACAAAAGGGTGAGATAGTCCAGAAAAGTTGAACTTTGGATTTCTAAATGTGGAAGTCTACTATGACTCAAAATGTGGATGAAGTTTGGTTCAAAAGGTACTTATGAACCCTGGAAAGTAGTTTTGTACTATTGTGGACGAACTTAGGCACAAAAGGTCGAGAAAGAGTCCGAAAAGGACGAACATTGGATTTCTACAAGTGGAATTCTACTCTGACTAAAAATTTGGAGGAAGTTTGGTTGAAAAGTTCCTTATGAACCCTGGAAAGTAGTTTTGTACCATTGTGACGAACTTAGGCACAAAAGATCGAGAAAGAGTCTGAAAAGGATGAACTTTGGATTTCTACAAGTGGAAGTCTGCTATGGCTAAATATTTTTACGAAGTTCGGTTCAAAGGTACTTTTGAGCCCTGGAAAGTAGTTTTGTACCATTGTGGACGAACTAAGGCACAAAAGTCAAGAAAGAGTCCGAAAAGGACGAACTTTAGATTTCTACATGTGGAAGTCTTCTATGACTATAAATTTGGACGAAGTTTGGTTAAAAAGGTACTTATAAACCTTGAAAAGTAGTTTTGTACCATTGTGGACGAACTTAGGAACAAGAGGTCGAGAAAGAGTCCGAAAAGGACGAACTTTGGATTTCTACAAGTGGAAGTCTGCTATGACTAAAAATTTGGACGATGTTTGGTTCAAAAGGTACTTATGGACCCTGGAAAGTAGTTTTATACCATTGTGGACGAATTTAGGCACAATAGATCGAGAAAGAGTCCGAAAAGGATGACCTTTGGATTTCTACAAGTGGAAGTCTTCTATGACTAAAATTTGGATGAAGTTTGGTTCAAAAGGTACTTATGAACCCTGGAAAGTAGTTTTGTACCATTGTGGACGAACTTAGGCATAAAAGGTCGAGAAAGAGTCTAAAAAGAACGAACTTTGGGTTTCTAGAAGTAGAAGTCTGCTACGACTAAGAATATGGACGAAGTTTGGTTGAAAGGTACTTATGAACGGTAAAGTAGTTTTGTACCATTGTGGACGAACTTAGGAACAAAAGGTCAAGAAATATTCCGAAAAGGATGAAATTTGATTTTTACAAGTGGAAGTCTGCTATGACTAAAAATTTAGACGAAGTTTGGTTCAAAAGGTACTTATGAACCCTAGAAAGTAGTATTGTACCATTGTGGACGAACATAGGTACAAAAGGTCGTGACAGAGTCGAACAAGGACGAACTTTGAATTTCTACAAGTATAAGTCTACTATGACTAAAAATTTAGACGAAGTTTGTTTCAAAAGGTATTTATGAACCCTAGAATGTAGTTTTGTACCATTGTGGATGAACTTAGGCATAAAAGGTCGAGAAAGAGTCCGGAAGGGACGAACTTTTGATTTCTACAAGTGGAGGTCTGCTATGACTAAACATTTGGATGAAGTTTGGTTCGAAAGATACTTATGGACCCTGGAAAGTAGTTTTGTACCATTATGGACGAACTTAGGCACAGAAGGTCAAGAAAGAGTCCGAAAAGGACGAACTTTGGATTTCTACAAGTGGAATCTGCTATGTCTAAAAATTTCGACGAAGTTTGGTTCAACAGGTACTTACGAACCCTGGAAAGTAGTTTTGTACCATTGTGGACGAACTTAGGCATAAAAGGTCGAGAAAGAGTCCGAAAAGGACGAACTTTGGATTTCTACACGTGGAAGTCTGCTATGACTAAAAATTTAGATGATGTTTGGTTCAAAAGGTACTTATGAACCCTTAAAAGTAGTTTTGTACCATTATGGACGAACTTAGGCACAAAAGGTCGAGAAAGAATCTGAAAGGGACGAACTTTGGATTTCTACACGTGGAAGTCTGCTATGACTAAAAATTTAGATGATGTTTGGTTCAAAAGGTACTTATGAACCCTTAAAAGTAGTTTTGTACCATTATGGACGACCTTAGGCACAAAAGGTCGAGAAAGAATCTGAAAGGGACGAACTTTGGATTTCTAAAAGTGGAAATCTTCTATGACTAAAAATTTGGACGAAGTTTGGTTCAAAAGGTACTTATGAATCTTGGAAAGTAGTTTTTTTATCATTGTGGACGAACTTAGGGACAAAAGGTCGAGAAAGAGTTCGAAAAGGACGAACTTTTGAGTTCTACAAGTGGAAGTCTGCTATGTCTTAAAATTTTGACGAAGTTTGGATCAAAAGGTACTTCTGAACCCTGGAAAGTAGTTTTGTACCATTGTGGAAGAACTTATGTTCAAAAGGTCGAGAAAGTGTCCGAAAAGAACGAACTTTTGATTTATATAAGTGGAAGTTTCTATTACTAAAAATTTTGACGAAGTTTGGTCAAAAGGTACTTATGAACCCTGGGAAGTAGTTTTGTACCATTGTGGACGAACTTAGGCACAAAAGGTCGAGAAAGAGTCCGAAAGGGACGAACTTTTGATTTCTACAAGTGGAGGTCTGCTATGACTAAACATTTGGATGAAGTTTGGTTCGAAAGACACTTATGGACCCTGGAAAGTAGTTTTGTACCATTATG
Organism: Benincasa hispida; assembly: GCF_027475165.1. Taxonomy (NCBI): domain Eukaryota; kingdom Viridiplantae; phylum Streptophyta; class Magnoliopsida; order Cucurbitales; family Cucurbitaceae; genus Benincasa; species Benincasa hispida. Next base: position 43,180 of record NW_028325649.1, read on the forward strand.
GACGAACTTAGGCACAAAAGGTCAAGAAAGATTCCGAAAAGGACAAACTTTGAATTTCTACAAGTGGAATCTGCTATGTCTAAAATTTTCGACGAAGTTTGGTTCAACAGGTACTTACGAACCGTGGAAAGTAGTTTTGTATCATTGTGAACTTAGGCACAAAAGGTCGAGAAAAAGAAAAAAAAGAACGAACTTTGGATTTCTACAAGTGGAAATCTGATATGACTAAAAATTTGCACGAACTTTGGTTCAAAAGGTACTTATGAACCCTGGCAAGTAGTTTTGTACCATTGCAGACGAACATAGGCACAAGAGGTCGAGAAAGAGTCTGTAAAGAAAGAACTTTTGATTTCTACGAGTGGAAGTCTGTTATGACTAAAAATTTGGACGAAGTTTGGTTCAAAAGACACTTATGAATCTTGAAAGTAGTTTTATACAAGTGTGGACGAAATTAGGCAAAAAAGGTCGAGAAAGATTCCGAAAAGGAGAAACTTTGGATTTCTACAAGTGAAAGTTTGCTATGACTAAAAATTTGGACGAAGTTTTGATAAAAAGGTACTTATGAACCCTGGAAAGTAGTTTTGTAGCATTGTTGACGAACTTAGGACAAAAGGTCGAGAAAGAGTCCGAAAAGGATGAACTTTGGATTACTACAAGTTGAAGTCTGCTATGACTAAAAATTTGGACGAAGTTTGTTTCAAAAGGTAGTTATCAACCCTGGAAAGTTGTTTTGTACCTTTGTTGACGAACTTAGGCACAAATGGTCGAGAATGAGTCCGAAAAGAACGAACTTTGGATTTCTACAAGTGAAAGTCTTCTATGACAAAAAAATTGGACGAAGTTTGATTTAAAAGGTACTTACAAACCCTGGAAAGTAGTTTTGTACCATTCTTGACGAACTTAGGCACAAAAGGTTGAGAAAGAGTCAGAAAAGAACAAACTTTGGATTTCTACAGGTGGAAGTCAGCTGTGATTAAAAATTTGGACAAAGTTTGGTTCAAAAGGTACTTATGAACCCTAGAAATTAGTTTTGTACCATTGTGGACGAACTTAGGTACGAAAGATCGAAAAAGATTTCGAAAATGACGAACTTTGGATTTATACAAGTGGAAGTCTACTATGACTAAAAATTTGGACGAAGTTTTGTTCAAAAGGTACATATGAACCCTGAAAAGTAGTTTTGTACCATTATGGATGAACTTAGGCACAAAAGGTCGAGAAAGAGTCTGAAAATAATGAATTTTGGATTTCTACAAGTGGAAGTCTGCTATGACTAAAAATTTGGATGATGTTTGGTTCAAAAGGTATTTATGAACCTTGGAAAGTATTTCTGTACCATTGTGGATGAACTGATAAAAGGTCGAGAAAGAGTCAAAAAATTACGAATCTCAGGTTTCTACTTGTCGAAATGTGCTCCAAGTCAAAATTTTGACAAAGTTTTATTCAAAAGGTACTTATGAACCGTAGAAAGGAATTTTGTACCTATGTGGACGAACTATGGCACAAAGGGTAAAGATAGTGACTGAAAAGGACGAACCCTAGGTTTCTACTTGTCGAAATGTGCTCCAAATCCAAATTTGGAAGAAGTTTGGTTCAAAAGTTACTTATGAACCTTAGAAAGTAGTTTTGTACCATTGTGGACTAACTTAGGCACAAAAGGTCGAGAAAGAGTCAGAAAAGGACTAACTTTGGATTTCTACAAGTGGAGGTCTGCTATGTCCAAATTTGGACGAAGTTTCGTTCAAAAGGTACTTATGAACCCTGGAAAGACAATTTTGTACCTACGTGGACGAACTTTGGCACAAAGGTTAAAGAAAGAGACTAGAAAGAACTAATGTTGGCATAAAATGTCAAGAAAGAGTCTTAAAAGGACGAACTTTGGGTTTCTAGTTGTCGAAATGTGCTTCAAGTCCAAATTTGAAAAGGTACTTATGAACCCTGGAAATCTGCTATGACTAAAAATTTGGATGAAGTTTAGGTCAAAAGGTACTTATGAATCCTGGAAAGACAATTTTGTATCTACGTTGACGAACTTTCGCACAAAGGGTAAAGAAAGAGACTAGTGGAAGAGTCCAAAAATGTGCTCCCATTCCAAATTTGATCAATGTTTGGTTTAAAACTTACTTATAAACTCTGGACAGAAGTTTAATACCTATAGTGATGAACTTGCGAGCAAAACGTCAAGAAAGAGTCCAAAAATGACAAACTTCAGGTTTCTACTTTTTGAAATGTGCTCCAAGTCAAAACTTGGACAAAGTTTTGTTCAAAAGGTACTTTTGAACCCTAGAAAGAAATTTTGTACCTATGTGGATGGACTTTGGCACAAAGGGTAAAGAAAGTGACTGAAAAGGACGAACTATGAGTTTCTACTTGTCGAAATGTGCTCTAAGTCCAAATTTTGACAAAGTTTGGTTCAAAAGATCGAGAAAGTGTCCGAAAACAATGAACTTTGGTTTTCTACAAATGAAAGTCTGCTATGACTAAAAATTTGGACGAAGTTTGGTTCAAAAGGTACTTATGACCTTGGAAAGTAGTTTTGTACCATTGTGGACGAATTAGGCACGAAAGGTCGAGAAAGAATCCGAAAGGGACGAACTTTGGATTTCTACTAGTAGAAGTTTGCTATGACTAAAAATTTGGACAAAGTTTGGTTCAAAAAGTACTTATGAACCCTGGAAAGTAGTTTTGTACCATTGTGGACGAATTAGGCATGAAAAGTCGAGAAAGAGTCCGAAAAGGACTAACAATTGATTTCTAAAAGTGGAAGTTTGCTATGACTAAAAATTTGGACGAAGTTTGGTTCAAAAGGTACTTAAGAACCATGGAAAGTAGATTTGTACCATTGTGGACGAACTTAGGAACGAAAGGTCTAGAAAGAGTCCGAAAAGGACGAACTTTGGATTTCTCAAAGTGGAAGTCTGCTATGACTAAAAATTTGGATGAAGTTTTGTTACAAAGGTATTTATGACCCCTGGAAAGTAATTTTGTACCATTGTGGACGAATTAGGTATGAAAGGTCGAGAAAGAGTCTGAAAAGGACGAAGTTTGGATTTGAACAAGTGGAAGTTTGCTATAACTAAAACTTTGGACAAAGTTTGGTTCAAAAGGTATTTATGAACCTTGGAAAGTCTATATACCATTGTGGACGAACATAGGCACAAAAGGTCGAGAAAGAGTCTGAAAAGAACGATCTTTGGATTTGTACGAGTGGAAATCTACTATGACTAAAAATTTGGATGAAGTTTTGTTCCAAAGGTACTTATGAACCCTGGAAAGTAGTTTGGAACCATTGTAGATGAACTTAGGCATGAAAGTTCGAGAAATAGTCCAAAAAAGACGAACTTTGGATTTATACAACTGGAAGTCTGCTATGACTTAAAATTTGGACGAAATTTAGTCCAAAAGGTACTTATGAACCTTGGAAAGTAGTTTTGAACCATTGTGGACGAACTTAGGCACGAAAGGTCGAGAAAGTGTCCAAAAATGACGAACTTTGGATTTCTACAATTGGAAGTTAGCTATGACTAAAAATTTGGACGAAGTTTGGTTCAAAACATACTTATGATCGCTAGAAAGTAGTTTTGTACCATTGTGGACGAATTGGGCATGAAAGGTCGAGAAAGAGTCTAAAAAGGACGAAGTTTGGATTTGAACAAGTGGAAGTCTGCTATAACTAAAAATTTGGACAAAGTTTGGTCCAAAAGGTATTTATGAACCCTGGAAAGTCTTTGTACCATTGTGGATGAACATTGGGACAAAAGGTCAAGAAAGAGTTTGAAAAGGATGAACTTTTGATATCTACAAATGGAAGTCTGCTATGATCAAAGATTTGGACGAAGTTTATTTCAAAAGATACTTATGAACCCAGGAAAGTAGTTTTGTACCATTGTGGACGAACTTAGGCACAATAGGTCGAGAAAGAGTCCGAAAAGAGCGAACTTTGGATTTGTACGAGTGGAAGTCTGCTATGACTAAAAATTTAGATGAAGTTTGGTTCCAAAGGCACTTATGAACTCTGGAAAGTAGTTTAGAACCATTGTAGACAAACTTAGGTACGAAAGTTCGAGAAATAGTCCGAAAAGGATGAACTTTGGATTTCTACAACAAGAAGTCCGCTATGACTAAAAATTTGGATGAAGTTTGGTTCCAAACGTATTTATGAACCCTGGAAAGTTTTTTCGTACCATTGTGGACGAATTAGGCACAAAAGTTCGAGAAAGAGTACGAAAAGAACGAACTTTGGATTTCTACAAGTGGAAGTCTGCTATGACTCAAGATTTGGATGAAGTTTGTTTCCAAAGGTATTTATGAACTCTGGAAAGTAGTTTAGAACCATTGTAGACGAACTTAGGCACGAAAGTTTGAGAAACAGTCCGAAAAAGACGAACTTTGGATTTCTACAACAGGAAGTCCGCTATGACTAAAAATTTGGATGAAGTTTGGTCCAAAAGGTACTTATGAACCCTGAAAAGTAGTTTTTAACCATTGTGGATGAACTTAGGCACGAAAGGACAGGAAATAATCTGAAAAGGACGAACTTTGGATTTCTACAAATGGAAGTCTGCTATGACTAAAAATTTGGATGACGTTTTGTTCCAAACGTACTTATGAACCCTGGAAAGTTGTTTCGTACCATTGTGGACGAATTAGGCACAAAAGTTCGAGAAAGAGTACGAAAAAAACGAACTTTGGATTTCTACAAGTGGAAGTCTGCTATAACTAAAGATTTGGATGAAGTTTATTTCAAAAGATACTTATGAACCCTGGAGTTTTGTACCATTGTGGATGAACATAGACACAAAAGGTCGAGAAAGAGTCCGAAAAGAGCGAACTTTGGATTTGTATGAGTGGAAGTCTGCTATGATTAAAAATTTGGATGAAGTTTGGTTCCAAAGGCACTTATGAACTCTAGAAAGTAGTTTAGAACCATTGTAGACGAACTTAGGCATGAAAGTTCGAGAAATAGTCCGAAAAGGACGAACTTTGGATTTCTACAACAGGAAGTCCGCTATGACTAAAAATTTGGACAAAGTTTGGTCCAAAAGGTAGTTATGAACCCTGGAAAGTAGTTTTGAACCATTGTGGGCGAACTTAGGCACAAAAGGTCGAGGAAGAGTGCGAAAAGGACGGAACTTGGATTTCTACAAGTGAAAGTTTGCTATGACAAAAAATTTGGACGAACATTGGTTCAAAAGTTATTTATGAACCCTGGAAAGTAGTTTTGTACCATTGTGGACGAACTTAGGCACAAAAGGTCGAGAGAGAGTCTGAAAAGGACAAACTTTGGATTTCTACAAGTGGAAATCTGCTATGACTACACATTTGGACGAAGTTTGGTTCAATGGTACTGATGAACCCTGCAAACTAGTTTTGTAGCATTATTAAAAAGACATAGGGACAAAAGGTCGAGAAAGTGTCCGAAAAGAACGAACCTTGGGCTTCTGAAAGTGGAAGTCTGCTATGACCAAAATTTTGGATGAACTTTGGTTCCAAAGGTACTTACGAACCCTGTAAAGTTGTTTTGTACCATTGTGGACGAACTTAGGCACAAAAGGTGGAGAAAGAGTCCGAAAAAAAAAAACGAACTTTGGATTTCTACGATTGAAGGTCTGCTATGACTAAGAATTTGGACGATGTTTGGTTCGGAATTTACTTATGAACCCTTAAAAGTAGTTTTGTACCATTGTGGACGAACTTAGGCACAAAAGGTCGAGAGAGAGTCTGAAAAGGACAAACTTTAGATTTCTAGAAGTGGAAATCTGCTATGACTACACATTTGGACGAAGTTTGGTTCAATGGGTACTTATGAACCCTGGAAAATAGTTTTGTAGCATTGTGAAAAAGACATAGGGAAAAAAGGACGGGAAATAATCTGAAAAGGACGAACTTTGGATTTAAACAAGTGGAAGTCTGCTATGACAAAAATTTGGACGATGTTTGGTTCAAAAGGTACTTATGAACCCTTAAAAGTAGTTTTGTACCATTGTGGACAAACTTAGGCACAAAGTGTTGAGAAAGAGTCTGAAAAGAACGAACTTGGGGCACGTGGAATCCCGTGTGAATCAGCAAGGAAAGAATCCGAAAAGAACGAACTTTGGATTTCTACAAGCGGTAGTCTGCTATGACTAAAAATTTGGACGAAATTTGTTTCAAAAGGTACTTATAAATCCTAGAAAGTAGTTTTGTACCATTGTGGACGAACTTAGGCATAAAAGGTCGAGAAAGAGTCCGAAAAGAATGTTCTTTGGATTTGTACGAGTGGAAGTCTGCTATGACTAAAAATTTGTATGAAGTTTGGTTCCAAAGGTACTAATGAACCCTGGAAAGTAGTTTGGAACCAGTGTGGACGAACTTAGGCACGAAAGTTCGAGAAAGAGTCCGCAAAGGACGAACTTTGGATTTCTACAACTGGAAGTTAGCTATGACTAAAAATTTGGACGAAGTTTGGTTCAAAACATACAAGACCCCTGTAAAGTAGTTTTATACCATTTTGCACAAATTAGGCATGAAAGGTCGAGAAAGAGTCTGAAAAGGACGAAGTTTGGATTTGAACAAGTGGAAGTCTTCTATAACTAAAAATTTGGACGAAGTCTGGTTCAAAAGGAATTTATGAACCCTGGAAAGTCTTTGTACCATTGTGGACGAACTTTGGGACAAAAGGTCGAGAAAGAGTTTGAAAAGGATGAACTTTTGATATCTACAAATAGAAATCTTCTATGAATAAAAATTTGGAAAAAGATTGGTTCAAAAGACACTTATGAACCCTGGAAAGTCATTTTGTACCAGTGTGGACGAACATAGGCACAAAGATCAGGAAAGAATCCGAAAAGGACGAACTTTTGATTTCTACAAGTGGATGTCTGCTATGACCAAAAATTTTGAAGAAGTTTGGTTCAAAAGCTACTTATACACCCTGGAAAGTATTTTTGTACCATTGTGAACGAAGTCAAGCACAAAAGACAAGAAAGAGTCCCGAAATATCATTCGGGATTTCTACGAGGGGAAGTCTGCTATGTTTAAAGATTTGGACGAAGTTTGGTTTAAAAGGTACTTATGAACCCTGAAAACTAGGTTTGAACAATTGTAGAAAACTTAGGCACAAAAGGTCAAGAAAGAGTCCCGAAAGATCACTAGGGATTTCTACAAGTGGAAGTCTGCTATGTCTAAAAATTTGAACGAAGTTGGTTCAAAAGGTACTTATGAACCCTGGAAAGTTGTTTTGTACCAATATGGACGAACTTTGTACCATTAGGCACAAAAGGTCGAGAAAGAGTTCGAAAAGAACGAACTTTGGATTTCTACAAGTGGAAGTCTGCTGTGACTAATGATTTGGACGAAGTTTATTTCAAAAGATACTTATGAACCCTAGAAAGTAGTTTTGTACCATTGTGGATGTACTTAGGCACAAAAGGTCGAGAAAGAGTCTGAAAAGAACGAACTTTGAATTTGTACGAGTGGAAGTCTTCTATGACTACAAATTTTGATGAAGCTTGGTTACAAAGGTACTTATGAACCTTGGAAAGTAGTTTGGAACCATTGTAGACGAACTTAGGCACGAAAGTTCGAAAAATAGTCCGAAAAAATGAACTTTGGATTTTACAAGTGGAAGTCTGCTATGACTAAAAATTTGGATGATGTTTGGTTCGGAAGGTACTTATGAACCCTAAAAAGTAGTTTTGTACCATTGTGGACGAACTTAGGCACAAAAGGTCGAGGAAGAGTGCGAAAAGGACGGAACTTGGATTTCTACAAGTGGAAGTTTGCTATGACAAAAAATTTGGACGAACATTGGTTCAAAAGTTATTTATGAACCCTGGAAAGTAGTTTTGTACCATTGTGGACGAACTTAGGCACAAAAGGTCGAGAGAGAGTCTGAAAAGGACAAACTTTGGATTTCTACAAGTGGAAATCTGCTATGACTACACATTTGGACGAAGTTTGGTTCAATGGGTACTTATGAACCCTGGAAACTAGTTTTGTAGCATTGTGAAAAAGACATAGGGACAAAAGGTCGAGAAAGTGTCCAAAAAGGACGAACCTTGGGCTTCTGAAAGTGGAAGTCTGCTATGACCAAAATTTTGGATGAACTTTGGTTCCAAAGGTACTTACGAACCCTGTAAAGTTGTTTTGTACCATTGTGGACGAACTTAGGCACAAAAGGTGGAGAAAGAGTCCGAAAAAAAAAAACGAACTTTGGATTTCTACGATTGAAGGTCTGCTATGACTAAGAATTTGGACGATGTTTGGTTCATCAAAAGGTACTTATGAAACTTGAAAAGTAGTTTTCTACTACTGTGGACGAACTAGGCACAAAAGGTCGAGAAGGAGTCCGAAAAGAACGAACTTTGGATTTTACAGGTGGAAGTCTGCTATGACTAAAAATTTGGACGATGTTTGGTTCGGAAGGTACTTATGAACCCTGAAAAGTAGTTTTGTACCATTGTGGACGAACTTAGGCACAAAAGGTCGAGGAAGAGTGCGAAAAGGACGGAACTTGGATTTCTACACGTGGAAGTTTGCTATGACAAAAAATTTGGACGAACATTGGTTCAAAAGTTACTTATGAACCCTGGAAAGTAGTTTTGTACCATTGTGGACGAAGTTAGGCACAAAAGGTCGAGAGAGAGTCTGAAAAGGACAAACTTTGGATTTCTACAAGTGGAAATCTGCTATGACTACACATTTGGACGAAGTTTGGTTCAATGGGTACTGATGAACCCTGCAAACTAGTTTTGTAGCATTATTAAAAAGACATAGGGACAAAAGGTCGAGAAAGTGTTGAGCTTCTGAAAGTGGAAGTCTGCTATGACCAAAATTTTGGATGAACTTTGGTTCCAGAGGTACTTACGAACCCTGTAAAGTTGTTTTGTACCATTGTGAACGAACTTAGCCACAAAAGGTGGAGAAAGAGTCCGAAAAAAAAAAACGAACTTTGGATTTCTACGAGTGGAGTTCTTCTATGACTAAGAATTTGGACGATGTTTGGTTCATCAAAAGGTACTTATGAAACCTGGAAAGTAGTTTTCTACTATTGTGGACGAACTAGGCACAAAAGGTCGAGAAGGAGTCCGAAAAGAATGAACTTTGGATTTTACAAGTGGAAGTCTGCTATGACTAAAAATTTGGACGATGTTTGGTTCGGAATTTACTTATGAACCCTTAAAAGTAGTTTTGTACCAATTGTGGACGAACTTAGGCACAATAGGTCGAGGAAGAGTGCGAAAAGGACGGAACTTGGATTTCTACAGGTGGAAGTTTGCTATGACAAAAAATTTGGACGAACATTGGTTCAAAAGTTACTTATGAACCCTGGAAAGTAGTTTTGTACCATTGTGGACGAACTTAGGCACAAAAGGTCGAGAGAGAGTCTGAAAAGGACAAACTTTGGATTTCTACAAGTGGAAATCTGCTATGACTACACATTTGGACGAAGTTTGGTTCAATGGGTACTTATGTACCCTGGAAACTAGTTTTGTAGCATTGTGAAAAAGACATAGGGACAAAAGGTCGAGAAAGTGTCCAAAAAGGACGAACCTTGGGCTTCTGAAAGTGGAAGTCTGCTATGACCAAAATTTTGGATGAACTTTGGTTCCAAAGGTACTTACGAACCCTGTAAAGTTGTTTTGTACCATTGTGGATGAACTTAGGCACAAAAGGTGGAGAAAGAGTCCGAAAAAAAAAACGAACTTTGGATTTCTACGAGTGGAGGTCTGCTATGACAAAGAATTTGGACGATGTTTGGTTCATCAAAAGGTACTTATGAAACCTGGAAAGTAGTTTTCTACTACTGTGGACGAACTAGGCACAAAAGGTCGAGAAGGAGTCCGAAAAGAACGAACTTTGGATTTTACAAGTGGAAGTCTGCTATGACTAAAAATTTGGACGATGTTTGGTTCAGAAGGTACTTATGAACCCTGAAAAGTAGTTTTGTACCATTGTGGACGAACTTAGGCATAAAAGGTCGAGGAAGAGTGCGAAAAGGACGGAACTTGGATTTCTACAAGTGGAAGTTTGCTATGACAAAAAATTTGGACGAACATTGGTTCAAAAGTTACTTATGAACCCTGGAAAGTAGTTTTGTACCATTGTGGACGAAGTTAGGCACAAAAGGTCGAGAGAGAGTCTGAAAAGGACAAACTTTGGATTTCTACAAGTGGAAATCTGCTATGACTACACATTTGGACGAAGTTTGGTTCAATGGGTACTGATGAACCCTGCAAACTAGTTTTGTAGCATTATTAAAAAGACATAGGGACAAAAGGTCGAGAAAGTGTTGAGCTTCTGAAAGTGGAAGTCTGCTATGACCAAAATTTTGGATGAACTTTGGTTCCAGAGGTACTTACGAACCCTGTAAAGTTGTTTTGTACCATTGTGAACGAACTTAGCCACAAAAGGTGGAGAAAGAGTCCGAAAAAAAAAAACGAACTTTGGATTTCTACGAGTGGAGTTCTTCTATGACTAAGAATTTGGACGATGTTTGGTTCATCAAAAGGTACTTATGAAACCTGGAAAGTAGTTTTCTACTATTGTGGACGAACTAGGCACAAAAGGTCGAGAAGGAGTCCGAAAAGAATGAACTTTGGATTTTACAAGTGGAAGTCTGCTATGACTAAAAATTTGGACGATGTTTGGTTCGGAATTTACTTATGAACCCTTAAAAGTAGTTTTGTACCATTGTGGACGAACTTAGGCACAATAGGTCGAGGAAGAGTGCGAAAAGGACGGAACTTGGATTTCTACAGGTGGAAGTTTGCTATGACAAAAAATTTGGACGAACATTGGTTCAAAAGTTACTTATGAACCCTGGAAAGTAGTTTTGTACCATTGTGGACGAACTTAGGCACAAAAGGTCGAGAGAGAGTCTGAAAAGGACAAACTTTGGATTTCTACAAGTGGAAATCTGCTATGACTACACATTTGGACGAAGTTTGGTTCAATGGGTACTTATGAACCCTGGAAACTAGTTTTGTAGCATTGTGAAAAAGACATAGGGACAAAAGGTCGAGAAAGTGTCCAAAAAGGACGAACCTTGGGCTTCTGAAAGTGGAAGTCTGCTATGACCAAAATTTTGGATGAACTTTGGTTCCAAAGGTACTTACGAACCCTGTAAAGTTGTTTTGTACCATTGTGGACGAACTTAGGCACAAAAGGTGGAGAAAGAGTCCGAAAAAAAAAAAACGAACTTTGGATTTCTACGATTGAAGGTCTGCTATGACTAAGAATTTGGACGATGTTTGGTTCATCAAAAGGTACTTATGAAACTTGAAAAGTAGTTTTCTACTACTGTGGACGAACTAGGCACAAAAGGTCGAGAAGGAGTCCGAAAAGAACGAACTTTGGATTTTACAAGTGGAAGTCTGCTATGACTAAAAATTTGGACGATGTTTGGTTCGGAAGGTACTTATGAACCCTGAAAAGTAGTTTTGTACCATTGTGGACAAACTTAGGCACAAAAGGTCGAGGAAGAGTGCGAAAAGGACGGAACTTGGATTTCTACAAGTGGAAGTTTGCTATGACAAAAAATTTGGACGAACATTGGTTCAAAAGTTACTTATGAACCCTGGAAAGTAGTTTTGTACCATTGTGGACGAAGTTAGGCACAAAAGGTCGAGAGAGAGTCTGAAAAGGACAAACTTTGGATTTCTACAAGTGGAAATCTGCTACACCTAAAAATTTCGACGACGTTGGTTCACTAGGGTACTGTACGATCCCTGGAAACTAGATTTTGTCACAATTGTGAAAAAAAAAAAAGGCACAAATGGTAGAGAAAGAGTCCGAAAAAGGATGAACTTTGGATTTCGACGAGTGGAAGTCTGCTATGACTAAAAAATTGGACGAAGTTTGGTTCAAAAGGGCACTTATGAACCCTCGAAAGTAGTTTTGTACCATCGTGGACGAACTTAGGCACAAAAGGTTGAGAAAGAGTCCGAAAAGGACGAACTTTGGATTTCTACGAGTGGAAGTCTGCTATTAATAAAAA
>NW_028325650.1:0-19520 GCF_027475165.1 Benincasa hispida
GAACTACTTTGTTCTGGTTAATTTTTGTTGAGGTAAATTTGATAGATGGCTTCGATATCTACACGGTTAGAAGTTGTTGAATTTGATGGGAATGATGATTTTGGGTTATGGAAAAAAAAGATTGAAGCTCTTTTGGTACAACAAAAGGTAGCTAAAAGGATATGTATGAGATGGTCTATTCAACATATCTATCAATTGGAGTGCTTAGGAGTAAATGAGGCTACTACTTCAGAGTTATGGAAGAAGTTAGAAAGCCTTTTGACTAAGTCCCTGCCAAATAAATTATATATGGACTCGAGTAAAGGCTTAGAAGAGAAGTTGGATGAATTCTAGAAAATTATAGTTGATCTCAATAACATCATGAGAAGATGTCAGGTGAAAATTCAAGTGTTATTCTTTTGAATTCATTACCTAAATCATATTGAGAAGTTAAAGACAGTTATTAAATATGGACGAGATTCATTGTCCATGGATATAGTGTTGGATACATTGAAAACTAGAAATCTCGAGATTAAAAAGGAACTCAGAGATGGAGAGTTACTCATGGCTAAAGGCAAAAGTGAGAAAAAGAATGGGAAAGAAAAAAGACAAGATTCAAGTCTAAGTCAAAAGGGAAAGTCAGAAAGTGTTTTCTGTGTCATAAAGAATGAAACTTTAAGAAAAATTGCTCTTTGAATAAGAGCAAGTAAGCGTCAAGTAGCAAGCATGCAAGGGAATCTAGTGCAACAAATGTTACTGATGGGTATGATTCAGCAAAGGTCTTGATGGTGTCCAACATGGATGTTTAAGATGCTTGGATCATGGATTGCACGTTTCACATGACCCTTAATCGGGATTTCTTGATTGGCTTTCAGAAAAATGATGGGGGTTCAGTTTTGCTTGTGATATAAAAGGAATTAGGTCAGTTCGAATTGCAGCACGTGATAATATGACCAGAATACTTACAAATGTAAGGTATGTTCCAGAACTCAAATAAAATCTAATTTCACTGGGTGAATTAGATATAGCAGGTTATTCCTTAAATCTGAGAAATAAGTTTTGAAGGTTATCGAGGGTTCTTTGGTTAAGCTGAAGGAGACCTTGAGGAATGGTCTTTCTGTGTTGGAGGGTACTACAGTTTCAGGTAGTGTTGCTGTTGCATCTGGTAAAGAGACAGATATGTCTATGTTATGGCACAAAAGACTAGCTCATGTGAGTGAAAGAGGTATTCAAGCTCTTTCATGACAAGATTTGCTTGAAGGAGTTAAGACGTTGAACTTCCATTTTGTGAATATTGCATAATGGGAAAATCTACCAGAGTGAAGTTTGGGAAAGGGAAATTCAACAAAAGTATACTGGACTATGTTCATTCAGATTTGTGAGGTCTTACTAAGGTACCTTATATGGGAGATTCAAGATACTTCAGGTCAATCATTGATGACTTTTCAAGGAACATGTGGATGTATCCAATGAATAGAAGGATGAGATCTTTGGAAAATTCTTTGAATAGAAGAAGTAGACTGAGAACCAAACAGGTAGAAAGGTAAAGTATTTGAGGACAAATAACGATTTAGAATTTGTGAATCACAAATTTGATAAGTTTTGCAAATCTGAGGGAATTACGAGGCATTTTACTGTTACGTATACTCCATATCATAATGGTTTAGCTGAGAGGTTTAACAGGACAATTATGGGTCGTACAAGATGTCTCTTGACAAATGCTTCGTTACCCTTGAAGTTTTGGGGGAAGCTGCCCAAACAATCTGTTATCTAATTAATAGGGGTTCATCTTCTGCTTAGGCTTAAAAGACTCCTTAGGAGATATGGACAGGAAAATTTCCAAGCTTGGATATGGATAGGAAAATTTCCAAGTTTGGATCATCTCAGAGTGTTTGGATGTTCAACTTATGCTCATGTTAAGGAAGAGAAGTTGAATAAGAGAGCACTGAAATGTATGTTTATTGGCTATTCTCGGGGTGTTAAAGGATATAAACTTTGATGCTTGGAAGAGGGCATAAATAAATGTATTATTAGTAGAAATAATAAAGTAGAGATGCCGTTTTGTGTCAAAGAGCAGTAAAAACAACAAATAGTTGATCAGGTTGAGGCAAAGGTTATAGTCAATTCTAAAGCACGACCATCAGTTAGTTCAGGTGAATCCAATGAACAGTCACCACTAGTTTCACAAACAAAATCTTCACACTAGTTCAATTATGATAGTGGACGGTCTCAACTGTAGAAGAATTTGATTGATGAGGAAGCTTTCGGTGAAGAAAGTTCAAGTAGCAATGACCTACAAAACTCTCAACTTACACATGACAAGCCTTAGAGGGTGAATAGGCTCCTACAAGGTATGGTTATGTTGATTTAGTTGCTTATGCTCTTAATTGTGCAGTTGGCAGTATTGAAGTAGAGCCTCTTACTTTTGAGGAGAAAATTGTATCTGATTCGAAGGAACAATGGAAGGATGTTACGGAAGCAGAGTTGTTCTCACTGCAGAAGAATCAGACATGGTCATTGGTTCCAAGGCCTCCTAACCAAAAACTCATTCAATCAAATTGGATTTATAAAATCAAGCCAGTAAAGAGGTGATAGTAAGCCTAAGTATAAGGTTAGGCTGGTAGCCAAGAGCTACACTCAGAAGGAAGAAGTTAACTTTCATGACATTTTCTCTCCAATGGTGAGAAATTCGTCCATTCAATTAAACTTATCTATTATTGTTCACTTTGATATGTTTATTAAATAGATGGACGTTACCACAACGTTCCTTCATGGAGAATTGGAGGAAATGATCTACATGGCTCAACCTAAGGGCTATGAGGTGAAAGGAAAGGAAGAGATGGTTTGTCGTCTTCACAAGTTCATCTATGGACTGAAGTAATTGCTGAGAAAGTGGTATGTTAGATTTGGCACCTTTATTCTAAAGTAGGGGTTTCACAGAAGCTCTTATGATGCTTGTGAAGGAACTGTGAAGTTCTGTAGTGGAAGCAGGGATCGGCCAAATTTTAATTTCACAGAACAAAGATTTTATAGAACAAACAATTATGCATAAATTCGAAGATTTTACATAACAAACAATTAGCCATAAATTCGAAAAATTACAACATGCTTAAATAGAAAAAGGGAAAAGGGTTGGAAGAAATACATACCCTTGAAGACAAAAACTTCTTCACAAATCCTCTTCTCTAGTCACAGTCCAACGAACAATAAATCCAAGGAGCACCACCACAAGTGAGACCTTCATATTCTCTTTTGGGATGAGAATTTCTCAGGAGTTTGTGGGCTCTAAGATTTTGGAAGAGGGAAGAAAAAATTTGAGAGGGGAAGAGAGGTATTATTGTGTATCTAGTAGGGAAGGAGAAAACAGAGATCTACCTACGTAAAAGAAGAAGCCCAAACTGGTAATCCCACTCCCACGTTTTGATGAGAGAAAATTAAAGGGAGGGAGTTGTAACTCCCTCCCTTTAATTTTAAAATTCAAAATTAAATTAATAAATTTAATTTAATTTAATTAATATATATATATATATATATATATATACATATTTTTATTATTATGCGTGTGTATATATATATAACTATATATTATATCAAATATAACACATAATCTATAGTTTATATTGTATCAAATACAATATAACCTATAGTTTTATTTCTCTCATACGTGTATGGTATTTAATATAAATTACATTTATACTAAATTAAATTATGTGAATCTCATTCATATAATTAATATTTGAATCATATTCAAATATTTATTTCATCTCAATTAAACTTTATAATGTATCAAATATATTATATTAATTATATCATATATAATTAATTCTCTCAAATAATTTGAATAATTCAAATTAATCCAAAATTAGTTCTTAATAATCTCTGTTGAGCTACAAAGGGAACCTTATAGACTTGTAGATTGAAGCTCCAATGGTACTTAAATAATTAATTAAACTCCTTTAATTAAATTATTCAACATCCATTAACTGTAGGTCACTCCACTAAAGATCGACAATTGCACTCTTCGCACTACAAATATATTTATGTGTCCATTGGATATAACCAATCAATGGTGCGATAACCCTTTACAAATTGCTCGTAAATACAATTGGGTTAAAATTACCGTTTTGCCCCTATAGTTACATCGAACTCCTTAAGTACCACTGATCCCTCTAATGAACAATAAGTCATAATCTAACTATGATGAAACCCCTCTTGGGCCAAGAGAGGGTGTGATGCCATATTGTTCAAGTCCCGGAATCAGGTCTTAAGGGAGTAATTTATCTACTTACTCAGACGTTAGGGAATGAGTGAATTTCGTCTTATGTAGTTGTGTTCCCATCTCCCTAATCAGAGGAATCCCAAAAATGGTAGGTTTATTGAGTCGCCGATCTGGCCACTCTCACTCATACATTCAAAGGACCACCTTCATAGGCAGGAGTTCACAACTCATTCAGGATTCAGATCATGTCACCTATGGTCATCCTTGTGAATTGTAAGTCTCTATTATGAACATTGTTATATAATGAGACTATTCATTTCGTGGTCCGGTCTTATATAAACTCCTTTGTATAAAACACCCCCGCTCACATGTCTCTACATGATTGATTAGGATCAGATCATTTGTAGCACTTCACAACAATTGTAACATCAACAAAGCGGGTCGTATTCGTGGTGTCACAGATTAAAGTACTCAGCTTTATCCATCTACTACAGACCATTTAGGTTATCACTTAAACATGATCCACCTGTATATCTCTACACACTTGTTTAAGCTACAGATGATAACCTTGGATGTTAATTTATTGGTTTGTGGGTTAATACTATTAAATATCGAATAAAACATCTCATATTTTATTAAATAAATAAAATGTTTTTGTATTACAATTACAAACTACAGAACCCAAGAGATTTAGGGCATCACAACAATCTCCCACTTGTCCTAAAGCTAGTAGGGTGTACATCATAAAAGTCATACTGATATAAAAGTACACATAAATCTCTCTTGACAAGCATCTTGGAGTTCAGCTTCAATCCATAAAGGGAGTAAACCTCTCTTGAAGTTCTGCATTGAAAACTTGACAAGCATCTTGTCAATGTATGATGTCTGAGACAAGGCTAGGATTATGTTCTTTTGATCTCTAAAGATTTGAATATCCAGAACAAATTTTTCCTCTCCCAAATCTTTCATTTGAAATTAGGTTGCTAGCCAATTCTTAGTTTCAGTCAGTATACATACATCATTCTTAATGAGCAGGATATCATCTACATACAACACTAGAAAAGCTACTGACTGTTGATGATTCTCTTGTATACACAAGACTCATCAACATTTTGATCAAAGCTATAAGATTTGATCGTAGTATCAAATCTTATATTCCAAAATCGAAGCTTGCTTCAATCCATAAATGGACCGATTAAGCTTACAAACCTTTTGCTTTTGACCTTAGGTTATGAATCCCTCCGACTGCTCCATATAAATAGTCTCCTCAAGATTTCCATTTAGAAAGGAAGTCTTGATGTCCATTTGTCAAATCTCATAGTCATATGAGGCAATGGATAAGAGGATCTGGATAAACTTCAACATAGCAACAGGTGAGAAAGTCTCCTCATAGTTGACTCCCTAAACTTGGGTATAGCTCTTTACCACAAGTCTAACCTTAAAGGTTTGTACCTTCCCATTAGCACCTCATTTTCTCTTGTAAATCCACTTGCAACCTATAGGTTTAACCCCATCATGTTGATCTACAAGATCCTAAACCAAATTGAAGTATATAAAATCTATTTGGAGATCCATAGCTTTGATCCACTCATCTTTGTCAACATCCTCCATTTCCTTCTTGTAAGACAATGGATCCTCAACATCTTCATCAGCTACGATAGCTAGGGTTTCTGTTAAACCTATATAACGAATAGGTGGGATACCTCCACTTGCATGTCTCCACATAGTATCCCCGCTCGCATCCACATGAATGATCAAGATCAAACCATCTGTAACACTTTATAGCACTTGTAACATCTACAAAGCGGGTCGTACCTATAGTGTCACCAGGATAAGGTTTCCCTCCTTTATCCATATACTACAAACCATTTAGGTTATCACTTAAGGCATGATCCACTTGTATGTATCCACATACATACTTAAGTTACAACGATAACCAGGGATTTTAGTTTATTGGTTTGTGGTTAATTCAACTAAAATATCTCATATTTCATAGAAAACAGTGAAGAAAAAATCTCATATTATTACATCACAAATTTTTGTTCATACACGTGTTTATAAACTACAAGACCCTACGAGATTTAGGGCATCAACCCCAAAAATCTCTCATTTGTCCTAAAGCAAGTGGGTGTACAAGATAAAAACAACTACAAAACAATAAACTAGGGCACTAAGGCCCAGTACAAAATCTCCTACTTGCCCTAGTCTAGCTGTGGATAGTCCAATAGACCCATGCTCTATAGGTAACCCTAAAAAATTGTAGCTGTGAGAGCCTTTGTAAACGGATCAACAACGTTGTGCTCCGAAGCTATCTTCGTGACTATCATGTCCCTTCGATGCACAATCTCGCGAATGAAATGATACTTCCGCTTTATATGTTTGACACGCTTGTGACTCCTAGGCTCCTTGGAGTTCTCCATAACACCACTATTATCACAATAAATGGTGATGGGCCTAGACATGTATGGAACAACTTCTAGATCAGTCAGGAACTTCCTGAGTAAAACGACATCCTTAACAACTTCACAAGCCGCTACATACTCAGCCTTCATAGTGGAGTCAGCGCTTCTTAGTGCTTCGTGATGACATGCAGAAATGCATGCCATCTTAGTTCTTTTACTTAGAATTATGAAGGTTGTTAGGCAGAAATTGCGTCGATCGTGCTAGGAATTCATGAGAAAAAGAGTTTGCGTTGATCAGCATGTCGAATCTCAGCTAACCCATTACTTTGCGTTAATTATGCATTCAATGTTCTATTTTTGTAGCCAATGCAGGAAATGAACGAAAAAGCAGAAATCGGACCATCGCATAGACGACCACATGCGGAGAAACACTCCATCGCAAGGCAAATGCCGATCAATGCATGGATGTTACGGTAATCAGCCATATGCGTCCATCGCATGGGAGTTGCGGTGTTAAGCGAATGCGGCTATTAAATGATTGCGGCTACGCGACAACGCATTCTAATGGGATCAATGTAAGGTTTGTGGAATGAATGCATCAACGCATCTACCTCGAGAAAATCCAAAGCTGATGTTGACATTTCACCTACCACGCCGTTGGTGGCAAAGGTTCAAAAAGGACGAACGCGCCGAATGTCAGACTCAGAGTAGTTCAATTAATGCTGTCGGCAGCCAAGCTCTATAAATAGAAGTCGATGAGCAAAATTTCAAATGATCCATAGATTGTCCCTCAACCGGGGATTTCCCCCGCGATCCAGACAAAATTCGTGAGAAGACGCCTGAGAGTTCTTCACCTCCTTCATCCATTCCGAGTGACGACCGGAGCCTTCGATCGGAGTTAAATCTCGAGAGAGTCAACTCCTCCGCCCATCCATGGCACCACCGGCAGCCTTGACACACATCCGCTGGAAGCAAAGTTTTGCTTCCAGCCGGTCATTACTTTTACTTTATTTTTCTATATTGTATTGTATGACATTTTGAATTAAGAAATTAATACAATGTGTTTTCAATGCATTTCTCTATTCCTTCGACTCCATCTCCATCTTCTTGCTTAGCATCTTTACTTTCATTGTAACACTTTGTGGGATTGTTTGGGTATTGCATACTTAGTCATGTGGATTAGGATCATGAAGCATGTAGCAACTCACTGAGAGGTGTTCGTTGCGTGAGTATGTGAGTAATCTTATTTGCTTAGTGTTTAGCTGCTGCAACGCTTGTCTATGGGCTAACGCATTGTTTGTCTATGAGTAAAGTCAACAACAATCAACTGCCCGGGAGGGTAAGTGGTTGGACGCATTAAGCAAGGTATGCATTGTTCACTAGGGATAGTAACAACCGTAGGTCAGCAAAGTTTATGCGATTGTCTTGTATTATGTATGCTTCATTCGTCCATTTGGGATACTCGTGAGGGTAGTCTAAGGACAGGATCTTGGCTTGGGAAGGTCAGGTCAGAATCTAGGTTTGGGAGAGCCAGATTATAACACATAATACCAAAGATAGGTGCTAAGGAATGAGCACTATTTGTTATTAACGCATGACATGTATCCTAGAGATAGGATAGGATTGAATGTGGTCACCTTGCTTTCATGCATTTTGCATCATCGCATAGGACAAGAGTAGAGACTTAGGAATAAGCTCTATGGACACTTTGCGTTCAACATATGCGTCCTAGAATTAGGAGCATCTCATTTCCATTGGAAAATGACTTGCCGTGTATGGTTGTAACATGATCGCATAGTCTGACGCTGACTAAGGTTCCCTTGCGGTCACTCTTAAGGGTTGCAATGAAAACATCTCTGCATTTTATCCATTTTCCCATTCATTTATTTCATGTCAAGGTTTGCCGCATCTCTACCTTTCATGCATATTCTCATTGTGTTGTCTGTTAGATAGGAGTAGGAGTAGGATTAACTTAGCAACATCCTCTTTATTGTTTTATTCAACCGCCGCATGCACAATCACCGCAAACATATAGTTACAAGTCCCTGTGTTCGACCTCGTATTATCCGAGAAACTTGCGTTCATGTTATACTTACCGTGAATGCAAAAAAACTTGTGGCAGAACGCATGGTCATCACATACATTGTTGGCGCATTTTCATTCCAGCGCATGACCATCGACGCATGGCTATCAACGCATATTTTAGGAACATGCATCACTTAATGCATCCAAGGGAAGTTGGTTTTCGAGTAAAATTGACTTCCAATTTTCGCGTATCACTTCGCCATACTACAGCCCTTCCGTTAAGTGTGAACACTGATCCTGAAGTGGATTTTCGAGAATCCTTATCAGTCTGAAAATCGGAGTCTGTGTATTCAGTAAGGATCAAATTCTTAGATCCATACACGAGCATGTAGTCCCTTGTTCTCTAAAGATACTTGAGGATGTTTTTTACGGCATTCCAGTGACCTTCTCCTGGATTAGATTGATATCTACTGACTATTCCCACAGCATAGCAGATATCAGGTCTAGTACATAACATCACATACATCAAACTGCCAATAGCAGATACATAGGGGACCCGTCTCATTTCCTCAACCTCTTGAGGTGTCTTAGGACATTGTTCTTTAGACAATGTAACTCCATGCCAAAAAGGAAGTAGGCCCCTTTTGGAGTTCTGCATCGAGTACTTGATCAACATTTTGTCAATGTACGATGCCTGAGACATCGCTAGCACTTTGTTCTTTCGATCCCGAAAGATTTGAATACCAAGAACAAACTGAGCCTCTCCCAAATCTTTCATTTGGAATTCGGTCGCTAGCCAGTTCTTAACTGAAGTCAGTAAACCTACATCATTCCCAATGAGTAGGATATCGTCTACATACTACACTAGAAAAACTACTGAACTATTGATGATTTTCTTATAGACACAAGGCTCATTAACATTTTGTCAAAGCCGTAAGATTTGATCGCAATATCAAACCTTATGTTCCAAGATCGAGAAGCATGTTTCAGCCCATAAATGGACCGATTCAGTTTTCAAACTTGTTGCTCTTGACTTTGGGCGATGAATCCCTCGGGCTGCACCATATAAATGGTCTCCTCAAGATTACATTCAAAAAGGCAGTCTTGACATCCATTTGTCATATCTTATAGTCATAATATGAGGCAATGGATAGGAGGATGTGGATAGACTTCAATATAATAATAGGCGAGAAAGTCTTCTCATAGTTCTCCCTTCACCTAGGTATAACCCTTTGCTACCAGTCTAGCCTTGAAGGTTTGCACCTTCCCATCCGCACCCTATTTCCTCTTGTAGATCCATTTACATCCTATAGGTTTAACCCCATCAGGTTGGTCTACAAGATCCCATACTGAGTTCAAGTACATAGACTCCATCTAAAGATCCATGGCTTTGACCCATTCATCCTGATCAACATCCTCCATTGCCTTCTTATATGACAATGGATCCTCAACGTCGTCATCAGCTACCATAGCCAGGATTTCAGTGAAACCTATATAGAAAATAGATGATCGTCTAGGTTCCAAAATCTATATATTATATAAACCATCGAGTAAACCGATTCAAACAGGCGAACTGGGTCTTGAACCACCCAGGCAAAGCCTCGCTTCCTGATCATGTAGCGTTCTAGGTGATCATCTATGTCCATCGTTTACACCATTGAGTAGCCAACGCAAATCGATTAAGTAAACACTTTACTGACTGTTGAGTTGACGTTAAAGTGATTGTATGCCACAAGTAAATAAAAACACTCATAATTAAAGAAGAAGATAGAGAATTGAGCTGGAAAAAAGTTTTTTACAGGCTTCATCTTCTTCCTCTCAAACCTAGAATCTTTACCTCACAAATTCACTCAAATTCGAGTTCCACCACTCAAATTCAAGGTTAAGAATAGTAGAGAAGATCTCTTGGTGGTCACTAATAATTTGGAGTTGAATTGACGTGAAGAGCAACTTGGATTTAGGAAAGCTCATCAAAGGTATGTTGAAAATGAAACCCACTTTATTTTTCTGCAAAAGCATGCTTTAAAACTCAAATTAAATGTAATTAGAGTGCTTATTTATTTTGTTTGCTTCCGTTGCATGCTTTTATATCCTATTAATATCTAGTCTTATTCCACTATTATAAACCCTTTAGGTTGTATCTTGCACATTGATCCCTGTGAAGGAACTCTTAAACAAGAGTATCCATGAACGCGTTCGAATCTTTCCTATTTCATTGTGACCGAATTACCACACACACATTCTAACACATAGGTATGCAATTTAACACTAATTATTGACATGCTTTCACTAATAAAATACAAGAGATTGAGTTCACATACCAGTTGAAGACTGTCTTCACAACGAACTCAACCCACAGAAGCAACCCTCTACGATCTTTATCGCCCACCAAATAGTTGGCTACCAGCACCATGGTCGTCTACACAAACGACAGCGCATGAACAAGCAAGAGTGGGACGACACCACCACTTAGAGCCTTTGGTATTCTCGGAGTCAGGATCCAAAGAGTGGTCTTTGTTGGATTTTGTAGAGGAAGAAGGAAAGGGATAATCGTGTAGAACGACAAGCAAGTGAGAAAAGGCTATCATATAATGGATTCTTATCGTTTAGAGAAAGCTACACGATCGTGTAGGTTTTACTAAGCGATCGTCTAGTAATTAGTAAGCGATCGTTGATGCGCAAAAATTGGAAGTCGATTTTACTCGACAACCAACTTTCCTTGGACGTATTAGCGATGCATGTTCCTAAGATATGCATTGATAGTCATGCGTCGATGGTTATGCATTGGAATAAAAATTGCATTAACGAATGTATGCGATGACCATGCGTCCTACCACAATTTTTCTTGCGTTCACGCCAAGTATAACATGAACGCAAGTTTCTCGGGTAATCTGAGGTCGAACACAGGGACTTGTAACTATATGTTTGCGGTGATGTGCATGCGGTGGTTGAATAAAAGAATGAAGGAGATGTTGTTATGTTAATCCTACTTCTACTCCTATCTATCAGACAACGCAATGAGAATATGCATGAAAGGTAGAGATGCGACAAACCTTGACATGAAATAAATATATGGGAAATAGATAAAATGCGGAGATGTTTTCATTGCAACCCTTAAGAGTGACCGCAAGGGCAACCCTAGTCAACTCAAACTAATGCGATCATGCAACACTCATACAATAGTAAACCACCTCTCGGTGCGAATGCTACGGCTTCTAATGCTAGAACGCATGCGATGTATGTGCAGAGGTGTCTATAGGGCCTACACATAAGCCTCTAATTCTTGTCTATGCGATGATACACAAACAAGGCGACCACATATCATCATTCCTATTCCTAGGGTGCATGCGATGCAGTGTTGACAAACAGAGCTTATCTCTAAGTCCCTATCTCTTGCTTATGCCGATCTAATCTCGCTCTCTCGAGTCTAGATTCTAACCTAGCTCTCTCGAATCATTAGGTTCTTTCTTTAGACTTTCTTTCGAGTAGCTCTAAAGGGGTGTTGGGACAACATAAGACAAGATAAACGCATGAACTTGGTTAACGCAAGGTTGTTACTATCCCAAGTGAACAACACAAACATTGCTTAATGCAACCAACCACTTACCCTCCTGGGCAGTTGGTTGTTGCTGACTTTACTCATAGACAAGCATTGCGTTAGCCTATAGACAGGCGTTGCCGGAGCTTCACACTAAGCAAATAAGGTTATTCACACACTTATGCAACGCATACCTCTCGGTAGGTTGCTACATGCTTCATATCCCTAATCCACATGACTAAGTATGCAATACCCAAGAAATCTCACTAAGTGTTGCAATGAAAGTAAAGATGCTAAGCGAGAAAATGGAGATGGAGTCGAAGGAATAGAGAAATGCATTGAAAAACACATTGTATTAATTTCAATGTCATACAATACAATATAGAAAAAGAAAGAAAAAAGAAATGACCAGCTGGAAGCAAAACTTTGCTTCCAACAGATGTGCGTCAAGGCTGCCGGTGGTGCCATGGATGGGTGGAGGAGCTAAATCTCTCGAGATCTAGCTACAGTCAAAGGCTTCGGTCGTCACTCGGAATGAATGAAGGAGGTGAAGAACTCCCAGCGTCTTCTCACGCAGTTTGTTTGGATCACAAGGATCCACCATAGGCGAACCTCGGGCGAAAACCTTGGATAAAATTAATTTAAGCTCATCGGCTTCTATTTATAGAGCTTGGATCGTCGACAGCATTAATTGAACTACTCTGAGTCTGACGTTCGGCGCGTTCGTCCTTTCTAAACCTCTAACACTAACGGCATGGTAGGTGAAATGTCAACATCATCCTTGGATTTTCATGAGGTAGGTGCGTTGATGCGTTCATTCTACCTACCTTGCGTTGATCCCATTAGTTGCATTGTCGCGCAGCTGCAATCATTCAATGATCGCATTCGCTTAATACCGCAACTCTACACGATGACCGCATTCGCTTGACAAGCGCAACTCCCATGCGATGGATGTATACGGCTGATTACCGCAACATCCATACGTTGATCGATGCGTTTGCCTTTGCGATGGAGTGTTTCTCCGTGCAGTCGTCTATGCGGTGGTCCGATTTCCGCGTTTGCGTTCATTTCTTGCATTAGCTACAAAGATAGAACAATGAATGCATAATTAACGCAAAATAACGGGTTAGTTGAGATTCGTCATGCTGATCGACGCAAGCTCATATTCTTATGAATTCCTATCATGATCGACACATATTCTACCTAACAACCTTCATAATTCTATGTAAAAGACCTAAGATGACATGCATTTCTGCATGTCATCAATCGTTTAGAAAACTCAACATGCTAAGTGATCGTTTAGAAAAGCTGAGCGATCGTTTAGAGAATGTGTGTGATCGTTTAGTATACGAAGCGGGCGATTGTTTAAGCGATAGGGCACTATCGTATAGGCTCTTAGCTAAGCGATCAAAACATTTTCACACCTTGAGCGATTTTTTCGAACACTTTGCAAAATGAAACAAATTTTAATTTTATTCTTCAGTTACAATAACCGAATAATATTTTCCCACTAACGCACTATTGAGGAGAAGTTTCTAGCCAATTATCACATAATTATCAAATTAATTAATAAATGAATATAATCATATTATATTCTTACCCTATAGTTTGATATCATATATCTACTATAGTAATTTCTCCTCCACTTGATATAAATCATATTTATATCTAATTTCCTCCAAAATAATGTATCTCCTACATTTAGTCAATTATATCATATATAATTACCGGTTCAATGATATCATATATAATCGAACTCCCTCTTGTCAATTTGAACATTTCAAACTGATTCTCAACTTTATCCAAGCTACCTACGGGACCTTATAGACCTGTGGCTCGAAGCTCCAATGGTATGTGAATAGCTGACTAAACTCTTTAGCCACGAGATCCACCGTCCGTTAACTGCTAGACATTCCACTAAAAACCAACAGCTGAACTCTTCTTACCACAAATATATTTCTGTGTCCATCGGATATAACGAATCATGAGTACAATGATCCTTAACAGATGCTCGTAAGTACAGCTGGGTTAATTTACATTTTGCCCCTGTAGTTAAATCTCACTCCTTAAGTACCACTGATTTCTCTAATGAACAATATAACATAGTCCAACTCTGTGTGAACACCTCTCGGACCAAGAGAAGGTGTGTGGCGCCACATCGTTCAAGCCCTGAAATCAGCCCTTAAGGGAGCTATCTATTTACTTGCCCCTGCTTCGGGGAAGTAGTGAATTCCATCTTTCGTAGTTGAGTTCCCAGCTCCTAAATCAAACGAATCCCCAAAATGGTAGGTTTGAGTCGGCGACCTAGCGACTCGCACCCATACAAATCAAAAGACCGCCCTCAATGGCAGAAGCTCCCAACTCACTCAGGATTGAGGTCATGTTACCTATGGTCATCCTAGTGAAGTGAAGTCTCAGTCATAAATGGTGTTATATAACGAGACGTTAACACTTCATAGTCAGGTTTTACACAAACTCTTTGTATAGGACGCCTCTACTCACATGTCCCCAACACGAATGATCAAGATTAGACCATCTGTGACAAGTCACAATAGTTGTGACCATTCCATAAAGCGGGCCGCATCCGTAGCGTTACCAGGATAAGGTTCCCTCATATATCCATATACTATAGACCATTTTGGTTATCACTTAAGACATGATCCATTTGTATGTCACCACATACATGCTTAAGTTACATAGTGATAACCAGGGATTTTATGTTTATTGGTTTGTGATCAAGTAAATAAAACAAACAACTGAGCAAAAACAAGATGTGAAGTAAAATGTCATTTATTATGCTACCCAAACATTCGTACAAACTGTTTACAAACTATAGGACACGAGATTTTAGGGCATCAACCTCAACAATCTCCCACTTGTCCTAAAGCAAAGTGGGGTGTACAAAAAACTAGTACAAAACAATAAACTAGGGCGTAAAAGCCCAGTACAAGAAAATTTCCCGCTTGCCCTAGTCTAGCCGCGGGCGATCCTATAGACCCATGCTCTAAAGGTTACCCTTAAACACTGTAGCCATGAGAGCTTTCGTAAACGGGTCAGCAACATTGTGCTCCGAAGCGATCTTCGTGACGATCACGTCCCCTTGATGCACTATCTCGCGGATCAAATGATACTTCCGCTCTATGTGTTTGTCACGCCTGTGACTCCTAGGCTCCTTGGAGTTTGTCATTGCCCCACTATTATCACAATAGAGGATAATGGGCCTAGACATAATAATGATGGGCAAAAATATACGTTAAGTAGAATATGCGGCGATTATACTAAGAATTCATGAGAAAATGAGCTTGCGTTGATCGACATTAAGAATCTCGGCTAACCACTATTATGCGTTATTTTGCGTCCAATTGTCTATTTTTGTAGCTAACGCAGGAATTGATCGCATACGGTGAATCTCGCCATCGCAGAGGCATCACATACGCGATCGCATACGTTCAATGCATAGATGTTGCGGCCATTAATCGCATGCGTCCATCGTATAGAGGTTACGGCTACCGAGTATAACCATAATAGAGGGATGAACGCAAGGGTGGTGGAATGCATTGATACTTCAAAAACCAAGCATGAACATATACCTCGGGAGTATCAAAAGGTGATGTTGACATTTCACCTACCACGCCGTTAGCAGTAGAGATTCAGAGCAGGTTCATCATGCCGTTAGCTGCAGAATTTCAGAGAAGGACCATTAATATTGTCGGCGATCAAGCTCTATAAATAGAAGCCTTAGAGCTCAACTTTAAATCATCCAAGGTTTCCTACCTGAAGGCATTCGGGGTTTTCTGCCTTAGGGTAGATTCTTGTGATCCAGATAAAAGCATGAGGAGATATTCTTGAGAGTTCTTCATCTCTTCAACCATTCCGAGTGACGACCAGAGCTCCGCTGGAGTTAGATCTCGAGAGAGACTACTCCACCGCCCATCCATGGCACCACCGACAACCTTGACACACATCTGATGGACGCAAGATATTGCCCATCTGGCCTTCCATATCTCTTCTACTTCTGTATTGTATTACATTGTGACTTAAGAGATTAATACATTTTGTGATCAATGCATTTCTATATTTTCCTTCGATTCCATCTCCATCTTCATTTACTAAGCATCCTTTACTTTCATTGCACCACTAAGTAAGATTGTGAGAGTATCGCAAACTTAATCATGCGACATAGACATATGAAGCATGTAGCAAACCACCGAGAGGTATGCATTGCGTGAGTGTTATGAGAAAATCCTATTTGCCTAGTGTGAAGCTTTAGCAACGTTTGTCTATAAGCGGACGCAATGCTTGTCTATGAGTAGAATCAGCAGCGATCAACTGCCCGAGAGGGTAAGTAGTTGAACGCATTAAGCAAAGTAAGTAGTGTTCCTAAAGATAGGAATAATCTTATGTCAACCATGTTTATGTGATTACCTTGTCTTCTGAGCGCATCATTTATCATTTAGGCATACTTTAGAGAGTAGTCTAAAAACTAAATCTAGGCTTGAGAGAGTCAGATTGGATTGCATAAGCAAGAATAGAGGCTTAGAGATAAGCTCTGTTTGCTATTACACAGTGCATGCACCCTATAGGATGCGGTCACAACGCATGCGTCCAGAAGTAGGATATGGTGGTATGCGGTCATCTTGTTTATGTGTGAGAGCACGTGAGCAGGAATAGAGACTTAGAAATAAGGCCTCTCAACATTATCGCATATACATCGTATGCGTCTTCGTTAAGTGTGTGTAGCATACTCGCATACCTTGTGTTGGTTGGGGTTACCCTTGCGATCAAGCTTATTGATGCAGTGAAGACATCCCCACCATTTTATCTATTTTTCCCATGCATCTTATTGTTGGGGTTGATGCCCTAAAGTCTCATGTCCTAAAGTTTGTAAACAGTATATACGAACACTTTTGTTGTTAATATATGATATTTACTTCACATCTTGTTGTTTTTTCATTTATGTGTTTTATTTGTTTTACCACAAACCAATAAACATAAAATCCCTGGTTATATGTATGTGACTCAAGCATGTATGTGGTGATATACAAGTGGATCATGTCTTAAGTGATAACCAAAATGGTTTGTAGTAAATGGATAAAGGAAGGAAACCTTATCTTGGTAACGCTACGGACGTGGCCTGCTTTGTGGAATGGTCACAAATGTTGTGACTTACCACAGATGATCTAATTCTGATCATTCGTGTTCGGGACATGTGAGTGGGGGCGTCCTATACAAAGAATTTATATAATACCTGACCACGAAATGTTAATGTCTCGTTATATAACACCAGAAAGACTTCACTTCACTAGGATGACCATAGGTAACATGACCTCAATCCTGAGTGAGTTGGGAACTCCTGCCATTGAGTGCGATCCTTTGATTTGTATGGGTGTGAGTGGCTAAGTCACTGATTCAAACCTACCATTTTGGGGATACGTCTTATTTGGGAGCTGGGAACTCAACTACACAAGATGGAATTCACTCCTTCCCTCAAGCAGGGGTATGTAGATAGATGGCTCCTTTAAGTGTTGATTCCGGGGCTTGAACAATGTGGCGCCACACACCTTTTCTTGACCCGAGAGGTGTTCATACATAGTTGGACTATGTTGTATTGTTCATTAGAGGAATCAGTGATACTTAAGGAGTGAGATGTAACTACAGGGGCAAAACGGTAAATTGGCCCAACTGTACTTACGAGCATCTGTGAAGGGTCATCGTACTCATGATTGGTTATATCCAATGGACACATAAATATATCTATGGTGAGAAGAGTTCAATTGTTGGTCTTTAGTGGAATCACTGACAGTTAACGAATGGTGAATCTCGTGGCTAAAGAGTAAGTCAGCTATTCACGTACCATTGGAGCTTCGAGTCACAGGTCCAGTAGATCACCTGGGTAGCTTGGATAAAGTCGAAAATCAGTGTTTGGGTTAATTTGAAATGTTCAAATTGACAAGAGGAAGTACAATTATATATGATATAATTGGAATGGATAATTATATATGATATAATTGGCTAAATGTATGAGATACATTATTTTGGAGGAAATTAGATATAAATATGATTTATATCAAGTAGAGGAAAAATACTATAGTAGATATATGATATCAAACTATAGGATATAAATATAATATGATTATATTTATTAAATAAATGAATTGATTAATTATTTAATAATTAACCAATTTTTTTCACGTATGAACGTGGGAATGTGGGGGCTACGAAGGTTAAGGTAACTGGCAGGTTATAGATTGAAAATCATTTTCATTTTTGAAGAATTCTTTCGTGCTATTCAAGATCCCGCACCTCAAAAGAAACCGTGAAAGATCGATCGCCGAGAGCCTATACGATAGATTCTCTTTCGTCTAAATGATCGTATAGATCACGCGTTCCCTAAACGATCGTTTAGTTTTTTCTAAATGATCGTGTAGTTCTCCTATACGATAAGCGTCCCCGTTATACGATAGCAGAGTTCTTCTCGTACGCACTTATCGTCTACACGATACCCTTTCCTCCATCCTCTACCAAACTACCTAGAGCCCACACTTTGGGTTTTTTACACCGAGGATACCTGGGTTTCCCTGATGGTGGTGTTGTCCCCGAATCCTTGTTCGTGTACGTTCGGATTGTGCAATAACAATCGTGACACTCGTCAGGTGCTGGTAGATTAATGGAGTTTTCCGCTGCTATGGGTTCACACAAAAAAAGATCGTCTTCCTCTGGTATGAACCCCTTTCTCTGTATTTTATCGTACTCTGAGCATGTTGTTGATAAGTTTATTTTGCATAACTGTTAGTATAGAATGTATATCGTTTATATTCCAGTCACTATGAAATCGGAGCGATCTAAGCCCACTCATGGAACTCTCATTTTGAGATCCTTCAATTGGTATCAGAGCCAGGTTTCTGATACTCCGATTTCATTTGTTGCAACGAAATAATGTTTACATTCATGGTGGGTGCATTTCTATGCTGTTTTAAATGTTAATACTATTGTGGATATGCCAGATTAATGGATGTTTTCAGGATGAATTTCCTCGATCTGTTTAAATTCCTTTTACATTTGTGATTGTATGTAAAGGCCCTTGCATTTTTGGGCATATATAATCATACTCGAGTCTGTATTCAAAGTGTTTGAAGTCTTGAGTCGTTCGTCGAAGTTCTGGGCAAAGGTTGCGGCTCTTCGAGTAAGGAGATGATCTAGGATTGATCGCATCGTGCAGAAACAGTTCTATGTGATCGTTGTCCATCGCATCATGAAGATGAATGACTATGCGATCGTGGTTGAACAGATCGGTTGAACAATGGGGTATGCAATCAAGCATTGGTCGTATCGAGAAGACGATCAGGCACGCAATCGC